>NC_138655.1:32012443-32174943 GCF_964273445.1 Streptopelia decaocto | reverse complement strand
TACATGTTGCTTCTTATTTAATGTAAGAGTTCTGCAAGTAGACATAAAGACTGTTTGGAGAGGGCAAGCTAATATTTTGAGTCAACTTTCTTTTACAGTGAGATGAAATCCCAGATGTTCTTGAAAATTAAGGTCTGTAATTTTTATATGTTATTCTGGACTCCATCTATTCCCAAACTTTAAAAATGATCATAATTTCTTCTGGAAGATAGAATATAAATATGATACCATATAATAATTTCAGCAACGAAGAAAAATATCACCACACCATACTGATGCTTCTTTCTGCCTCCTCCCTTTGATACCATATAAATTATATCAGTGAAATATTTGCTGTATGGCAAATGGTCAATGGCAAAATATTAAATGATGTAAAAAAAATCAGAATTTTATCTATAGTATTCAGTTGTGGGTCTAAAACGCAGATCTCTGAATTTTTGTAGCTACAAGTTGAGGCATTATTTTCATTGTCATGATTTTATATTTTGTACCCATAATAATTTAATCTTTTTTCCACCCAGATGACAGCAGAATAACTGGAGACTAGAATGCCTGTAAAATACCTATATCATGTTAAAAGGCCCGATATTAACTATAAGAGTTTGTATTTTGCCATTTTTCTTGACACGCAATCAAGCACCTTCAAAATACAGGCTTTGCATGACTGTACATTTAACATTTTTTTAAATTAGTATAGCAAGATTAAGCGAAGAATCCATCCTAACTAAAATATTCATACAGAATAGTTCTCATACACAAATGAATACTCAGTGGTGACTGGCTCATGTAAGAGACAATGTTTAACTAATAGATTAGCATTGATATATTAGTACAGTGTAGAGCTGTCTTGTTTTTTAAAGTAAACTTTAAAAAACATCTGGAAAACTAGCAAAATGTGCAGTGACATAAAAACATACCACTGAAAATGAGAGCAGAACTTCCAAAAAAAGCAATTAGCGTAACTAAATGGTAGGCTACTTGCATTAAAGATTTTACCAGTAGATTTAGAACTCTGGGAAGAAGATGAATCTCATTTCCCTTTTCATATTTCAGCGTTTTAAAGAATCTTAAAACAAATTGTCTTAGAATAACTACGATAAAATACTGTAGGACTTGCACAAATCATATAAAGAAAGATGTTCTCAAGTAAAGCTCATGTTTTCCTTCTTATTAGTCCCATTCTGATTGTACCAAATGGGAAGACAGCGTTTTTGAGAAACCTTCCTTTCTTCTCACAATTTGTCTGGTCAGGTAAGAAGCAAAATGCATTTTTTCCAGGTCATATTAGAACAAGTTTCAGCAAGGTTGCCAAGCGTACTGGTAGGAAGAGGTACCATATTTTAGTGGCCTAGAATGCTATTTTTTATCATGGTTCTTTGGAAAGTTTTTTCTTTGTGTGTTGGGGGTTTTTTGTGATGTGGGTTTTTTTGTGCGTGTGTGTTGGTTTTTGGTTTTTGCTTTTGTTTGGTTGGTTTGGTTTAGTAGTTTGTTTTGGCGTTTTGTTTGTGGTTTTTTGTTTGTCTGTTTTTATTGTGGCACTAAGGCCAATATAAAACAAAATGCAATTAAAGCAAGGAAATTCTTTACATGAATAGTAAGACCCCCTCAGAAATAATAATGGAAAAAACCCAAACAATCCAGGATCTGAATGAATATATGGCCACAGCTGTAACACCTCATGGGCAGGAGAGGTCTTAGGGTGGTGTTTCAAAAACAGGCAAAGATAAAATGAATGGGATTTTGCAAGAAAGCAACACTGTAGGTACCATTAAAGTAAAAATTAGATTGCCTGCTGGCTTGTGGTCTGATGGGGAAAGTCCCTCAATAGTGGATGATTTGTAAGCGTACATTCTTATTTCAAACAGTAGGTTGCCAGCTCCCTGCTGTTTCAAGTGAGTTTAATATTCATAGATGCATCTACAAGCTATTTACTCTTACCAAAGTGATAGGTTTTGTTGTTTTGTGCTCCCGCGCCACGTGATGGGACTGCTCTGTGCTTCAAACCCTTCTTTCACAACTCGCATATATTCAGGGCTTGAGCATCAGCAGCCCAGGTTGGTATTTTGATTGAACAGCAACTTCCCAAAGAAAATCAGAGAAATGAGAGGGGGTGGAATTGGGGTCTTCTGGGACCCATTTTCCAAATCCTACAGATTCTTGGGTGCAACTAGTATTTGCAGAAACTCCATGGTTGTCTTACAAAGAAAGACATAGCTTTGCTGCCTGTGGACATTTCAGACACCTTATGTCAGATTTATGAGAGCAAGGGTCTAAAAGCTGATGACCTAGTGTAAAATCCATTTGGGTAAAAATAGGTGTTCTTCATTTCCCGTCCAACACCACATAGTTCAGCATTTCTGTAGAGTATTAAACTGCTCCTCTGTCTTTCTCCTACCCTCCTCCCATATATAATTTGTATTTCAATGAGGCTGTTCATACCAGTTTAGAATCTGCTAGGGTCGAAAATACCATGTACATTTAAAATGAATTATCTGCATCATCTTTTGAGGGTTTTTTGTTGTGGTTTTTTGTTTGTTTGTTTTGTTGGTGTTTTTTTGTTGTTTTTGTTTGTTTAACCACAGAATAGATCTTCTTCATAGTTACTAATTGCTATAATTTCTATTTTATTTCTTACACATATTTATCAAGTAGTCATCTACACTGTCTGCTGTGATGACCCTGTTAATACTGCATAAAAATCAGCTGATTAAATTGCTTAGGATTTTTATGTGAGTAACTTTGTTTCAATGAGACAGCAATTGTTCTAGAACAGATTGTGCAAAAAGGGTGTGGTGATCTGCCCTGTTATTTGCTCAAAAAAGATTTTGTTGACACTAAGCAATTTATTTAAACAATTATATAATATGGAGGGGCTAATTCAATGTTGAGGCATTAGAGCTCACTGTTTAAAAACATTGTTTCCAGTCCAAAATAACTAAACTTCTCAATGTGCTTAGTTTGGAGACACACTAGAAAGTTGAATAATAACTAATTAAGTGCTGAGGAAAGTTCACCTGAAAATTATTTTAAATCATTCCTGGTTCTATCATGTACTGCTAGCTTTCCTTTTAAAATATAATTCACAAACTGTTTCTATAAGAAATCTTTCATAAATATTTTAGTTGATTTGTTTGTTCAGTGATTTTTGAATCTTATGTGGCATTCTAAACAGTATTTTATTTTCCATTATTCCTTTTAGGGATTTTTGAAACCTTTCCTTCTTTTCTTTCTTTCTTTCTTTCTTTCTTTCTTTCTTTCTTTCTTTCTTTCTTTCTTTCTTTCTTTCTTTCTTTCTTTCTTTCTTTCTTTCTTTCTTTCTTTCTTTCTTTCTTTCTTTCTTTCTTTCTTTCTTTCTTTCTTTCTTTCTTTCTTTCTTTTCTTTCTTTTCTTTCCTTCTTTTCCTTCTTTTCCTTCTTTTCCTTCTTTCCTTCTTTCTTTCCTTCTTTCTTTCTTTCTTTCTTTCTTTCTTTCTTTCTTTCTTTCTTTCTTTCTTTCTTTCTTTCTTTCTTTCTTTCTTTCTTTCTTTCTTTCTTTCTTTCTTTCTTTCTTTCTTTCCTTCTTTCTTTCTTTCCTTCTTTCTTTCTTTCTTTCCTTCTTTCTTTCCTTCTTTCCTTCTTTCTTTCTTTCCTTCTTTCTTTCTTTCCTTCTTTCCTTCTTTCCTTCTTTCCTTCTTTCCTTCTTTCTTTCCTTCTTTCCTTCTTTCTTTCCTTCTTTCTTTCCTTCTTTCTTTCCTTCTTTCCTTCTTTCCTTCTTTCCTTCTTTCCTTCTTTCTTTCCTTCTTTCCTTCCTTCTTTCCTTCCTTCTTTCCTTCCTTCTTTCCTTCTTTCTTTCTTTCTTTCTTTCTTTCTTTCTTTCTTTCTTTCTTTCTTTCTTTCTTTCTTTCTTTCTTTCTTTTCTTCCTTCCTTCCTTCCTTCCTTCCTTCCTTCCTTCCTTCCTTCCTTCCTTCCTTCCTTCCTTCCTTCCTTCCTTCCTTCCTTCCTTCCTTCCTTCCTTCCTTCCTTCCTTCCTTCCTTCCTTCCTTCCTTCTTTCTTTCTCTTTCTCTCTTTCTCTCTCTCTTTCTCTCTTTCTTTCTCTCTTTCTTTCTTTCTCTCTTTCTTTCTCTCTATCTCTCTTTCTCTCTTTCTCTTTCTCTCTATCTCTCTTTCTCTCTTTCTTTCTTTCTTTCTCTCTTTCTCTCTCTCTTTCCCTCTCTTTCTCTTTTCCTTCCTTCCTTCCTTCCTTCCTTCCTTCCTTCCTTCCTTCCTTCCTTCCTTCCTTCCTTCCTTCCTTCCTTCCTTCCTTCCTTCCTTCCTTTGGTTTGGACAAGTATCTGCAAACATAATGTGTGCCCCCTTGGTTTTATTGCATCTGTACAAACAGATTTCCTTCTGCTGCAAGGTACCCCATTCCCCAGGATACACATAGTCCTCATGTTGTTCTAATTTGGCTTACAGGACGGCTGGTCTTTTGCACCTCTCTAACTTTCAGGCACAGGAATTGAAGAAATTTGTGTGTGTGTGTGTGTGTGTGTGTGTGTGTGTGTGTGTGTGTGTGTATGAAAGTCACCACTCCCTGTGAACATTGGTCCCATGAAAGGGAGGGGAGAAAACAAATTAGCTGGGATTCATACACTAGGAATCCCTAGTCTGGAAGTCATAGACAATTATGACCAGGGAGGTTCACTTTCTACATTACACAGGCCATAAAACTTCTTTTAGTCTTTCATACAATGCAGAAAAGAAATGCTTCCCTATAGCCAAAGTGAACATTACACAGCTCAGTCACACAAGCATTCCTTTCTGCCAGTGCACGGAGTTTGCATCTCTTACTACCCTGGGTCTCTTACAGGCCATTCATGGTAGAGTAATTTGATTCTGATCTGTCACACAAGGTTGAGCAGCAACCTGAATATACAAATACATGCAGCATTCATTATTGATAAGACTTGGAGAAGCATTAGATAATGTGTTACTTAATGTATTTATTGGAGGTGATTTCAGATGGATGATGGCTTCAGATGGATGAAGGATTGCATAGCACTCAGCAAATCAACACAAATTTCCCTGTTTACTTTTGTGTGAGCATGAAAGTCACGATGAGTCAGCTGCAACATAAACTGTTGACACAGCAGCTCTTCAGCACAGTTTATCTGTCATCCAGAAGGTGTAATGCTTGGAGGCATTCAAGAGAATTGAAAGTAGTTTCTCTACACAATCTGAGCAGCTTAGGTGTATTTGAAAAACAAAAACCACAACAATTTCAGTCTAAGAACTTTGATGACCCAACTTTTTTCCTGTTAAAACACAGGATACTTTGTCATACAAGCTCTCTCTCTTCTACCTCTTCCAAACCAACAGAATGGTGTGGAAATGCTAACGACCCTGAACTGCATCCCCCAAAGTCTAAGCCTTCTAATAAAAACAATTAAATCAAAATCAAGCCCCAAAGAAAGGCAAGGGTAATAATAGTCACCAGATAGGCACTAAGTTCCTAGTTGTCATTATGTAACTGTCGCAGCTGGGACAATTAAAGATGATTGATTATGCATCATAGATTAAGTCACAAATAATAGTACACAGAAAAAAAACCTTACTGAAGTAAATAAACATTAAAAGCCTTGCTTTACTTAGCAGTGTATCACAAAATACCTAAAGTTGAGTTAAGGTGATCCAACGTTTGGATATGATGGCAAAGCATGACTTGCTTCCACAGTGATTGTACTCAGAAGAAAACGGCCTGCTGCATATCCTCATGGGCAATAGAAGGAGCCACTGTTTTTCAAGTGTCAACATTAAAACCGGTAGGAAAAACCATCTATTAAACCAGACAGAGCAACACATTAGCATAGAAACATTACTTCTGGAACCCTAGCTAGCTAACTCTATGGTTTGATTGCTTTGGATACCTTAAAATCACAAAGCTGAGCAAGATGACTGATGATACCTGTCAATGTAGTGTCTTCCAAGCATCAGTAACTTCCCTGCTACAGATTCCCCATTTAAGGAAGAACTGCTGAGGAAACTGGGAGCACAGAAAAGGATGGAGCAGCCCAGGCTAAGAAAACAGAGAAAGATGAGGCACAGCTGGTGGCTTGTTGGACGGGACATCCATTCAATACCACATCTGTCAGATGTATTATGCTGTTCTCAGCCAGAACAAAAACCAAACCAAACCCACAAAACAAAACAAACAAACAAACAAAACCAACTGACCAAACAAACAAAAAACCACAAAACCAAAACCAAACAAACAATTCTCCAGAGAAGTTCTGACCTTTTTCTGGTCTTGACCTATTCAGCCTTTTCAGGCCTTCTGCAAGATGTTTTACACTGCAAGCTCAGACATTATGTATTCTTCCTGGAATGGCTCCCATTTCACTTATCATTTTTAATGGTTTTGTCCCAGTTACTAAGTAACATAAAGTTGCCATACACATCTTTCCTTTTAAATGTTATTCCTGTGTTATACTTGATATTTTAAAGCATACAGTCAGTTCATTTAGGTACATAGAAGGATCAGAGAAACAGCGTGTTTTATTGGCTGAAATATTGAAGTGCTTTAACTTCAACAAGATGTAGCTCCATTCAGTATAGAGTGGCTTATTTGCGAGTGTTCCAGTCTGACTTCTGTTCTAAATAAGAATATTATTAAAGCAAGAGAGTATATTTTTGAGATATTAAATGCATTATCAACTAACCCAATTACACAGAGAATAGGAACTTTTCAGAAGTGATGTGACCAGATCCAGGTTCAGCTGATGGAAAGATAAGTAGATTCTTTTTGTTTAAAGCACTGAAATATTTTGTCCGTTGATTCAAAATTATAGACTCCCACATTTTTAATGCTTATTTTAGGCTTGCATAGCTCAGCTTTGAGTCACTGGTCAACTCATTATCATTATGCATTTATTGTTGAAGTGCTATCTGTTTGCTCTGCACTCTACAAGAATTACTCCCACAAGGAAAACTCTAATTCCCACAAAGGTATCTTTAGAGGCATTTATAAACTTGGAGAAACTCCTGCATACTTGTCCTTTTATCTCTTTTCTTATGCAACACAGAAGTAGCAATGGGAATATCCAATACGCTATGATGTGCACTGTCAGATGCTCACAGCATCAACCCCTTCTGCCATCCTGTCTTTGTTAGGCCAGAGTAATTAGTTCTTCTCATGGCTGATAATTAAAGCCAGATCTCATAGACCTAAACACTTTGGGAAAGAAGATTAATGATAGGCTCTCTGCTTTTGTGTCTCACAAGGGTGGGGAAATCATAAGGAGATGGGGGAGGAATGTGGAGGAAAGAAGTAGTGCGTTCTGTGTAGTAAACGGAGAAAATGGCAAACACATGATTTCTGGGGAGTGAAGAAATTAGTTTAATGGCTTTCCAAATAATTGTTTTTGAGTGAAATTTGCTTGCAGTACATTTTCCGTGCCTTCATCCTGAGTGCACTAGGAAGGATTGTGTTCATGTTCTTCCCACTGTGAAGTGCAAATAGAAGAGTGTGATGCAGCGGCCACTTTGATATGACTGAGTGTGGCTCAGCTTTGACTGATGAGTTGTGAGTGAGCCTGTGTCCCAGCTACGTTCAGGGCAAAGGCCACTGATCAATGTATTCTGTTTATTTATTATTTTATTTCAGAATCTCAAAGGGAGATTAGAAAATCGGTCTTCCAAGATACTTACTGATATAGAGCTTTTGTTCTTGATTTTTTCTTAAAAATAACTGCATAGGGCTTACTTAAAGAATAATTTAAAATATCAGCTTTTGAGACTGCATTCCCTCACCCCCAGAAGACTTCATGGTGAACACAGGAAAGGTATGAATTTGAGAGTATTTGAGACAAAATGTAAAAAATCTGATTTAGTTCTCCAAGTATACATCTGTATCAGCTCTTTTAAATCCAGTGGATTTATATGTAATTTATAGTTGGGTAATTGACCTTGGAATCCAACCCAAGGTGCTTTTATGTTCATCTCATGTCCAAGAGCAGATCATAAGTGCTTGAATGCAGGATTACTGTTCCCTTTCAGCTCTTGTTGCTATTATTTATGTTTTGTAGTACTATAACACCAAAGGGACCCCAATCTAATTAGGTTCCCATTTGACTTTGGAAGAAACATCTATTGTCTAAGAAAGAGTTCACTCTAACCTGGGGAGACAGGTGAAGTATATTTTAGAGGAAGAAAAAAAAGGTCAGGGAAAGAAGTAATGCAGAGAAAAACAAAGCTCTTTTCAAGCAAGGTGATCTCAAGAATGAACAGCAAAGTATTGGTCAGTTCTACACCTTCATTAGGATCCCTGTTACAAATAGTTTTACAACTGAGCTAAAAAGAAAAATCAGTAAGTGAGTGTCTCAGACAATAAATGGAGGAGGAAATCATGCTCTACAACACTAATAAGCTCGTGTGCCTGCTTAAAACAAAAAAACTAATAGTTTGCCAGTCCTAACTTGTGAAGGACTTGTATAGACTTTGAGAAAAAAAATAAGTAGCCAGAGATTTGTCTCTCATTTAAACAACGAAAATAGGCAGTTTCATTTACTCCTGTTCCAGGCCATACCTATTCCATATGAACTACCCCTAAGCATTATTTACCAACAGCAGAGTTCATTTTAAAATCATATGGAAGTTCTCTCTTCAGGTTCTGTTTTACATAGGAACTTCTTCGATTTCCACAAACACAAAATAATAGGAAAATTACAGAACTGGATCCCAGCCACAGGAATTTGTTCCCCTGCCTCTTCTCTCTAATGAGTCAATTTTGTACATGAATTTTTACCAGGTGTGGAAATGTATGATACCATTGAGATTCTGTAAAATTCCTGATTCAATGGAGCTTTAAGTGTCTGGACTCCAAGCACTTAACTTGGGTTTATTGGCTCACTGCTTTTTAAGGAGTCTTAGGTGTATTAGGCTCTGCCTAGTAGGCCATGAAGGTTAACTTTCCAGCAATATTTTTCACCTAGTTTCTCACTTTTTTTAATGAGGATCACAGAAACACCAAAGTAAACTAGGAAACCAGAAAAAGCTTACCTTTTTCAAATCTCTCCAACTGTTTATAACAGTATTTCTGCTTCATCTTGTTATTTATTTGGCTCACATTCTTTAGAGTGGACTGCAAGTTTTAGGCAACAACTTGCATGCTGCAGACCTTGGAATGACAGAAAATAAAGGATGTTCACAAAGAGCATCTACACACACTTCCATGCATGTGCAAACATGTAGATATCAGCTAAGGAGTGGAAAAAGGCCTCTTTGGATCTTCTGCTGCTGAAAAAAAACCAAAAAAAGGCACTTTCAAAATTGTAAGGAGTACCAGAATGGGAAACGGATAAATTCCGGTACATTTAAAATAACTAACATGAAAACCAAACCCTGGTAAATTTGAAGCAAGCTATGGATATCACGGCCTTCTGAAAAGCAGATCCCTGTGAACATATCATCAGTGTGAAAAAGTTTATTGAAAACTGTTTGAGATGACAGACCCAAGTGCTTCCAGGATTAGTAAAGGTAGGCTTAGATTTTTTTTCTCACCTGACAGTGCTGGATTTTGAGTCCACCTTCCTCTAACTTTCCATGTTTTTGACTGCTGTGATGGCCTGTGCATTTTCCAGGAGGTCATGATTAGTGACATAGGCTGGAATTATTGAAAATATTAAGAATTATTATATCCAAAACCTCAGAATTACAACCCATGGGTTGATAAAAGACTGATTAGCATCTTAGAGGCTTTGGAACAGGGAAAGGTTACAGTCACCCCGGGGAATAGAAGAAGGATTGAATGTTTTCTGAAGGAACTTGTCATATATATGTGGGACAGGAAGCGCCATCAAAACAGACCTTATGCTCAAGAAAGACTGTGGGAAAAGTTTGAGGGCTCATTTGGACCTATGCACTTCATGAGAAAGAACTGAGACTGTAAAGATGAATGTAGCAACTGGCAAAAGCATGATGTCAGTACGAATTTTCAGTGGCAGAGACCTGATAATCTCTGAAGAATTAATAATTTCTGGTGGTGTAGCTTTGAGCATGATTGTTGATAAATACGCTAGCCATCTTGACTAAAGTAAAAGGTATGTAAATATTTGTTTATAACACATTTAGTACAAAAATTATGGTTGTCCAGATTTCTGTCCACATTCCTTTTGATTTCTAAGTTTTTCTCCTGATGTTCCAGTAACTGAATGCTTCAAAATACAGAGCATTTTGATTCATATTGTTTCAGACTTTTGTGGATTGCTGTTGCAGAAAGAACAAATAGTTTTCATCACTAGTGATGGGGAGGAAGACAAGTTTTGTACTCAGTCCTGGTCAGTTTGACCAGGATGCCATTCTGATTCTGTCAATGGACAGAAATAAGAAAAAGCTTAGGGAAAAATAAAATGAAAAGAAAAGAAAAGAAAAAGAAAAGAAAAAAGAAAAGAAAAGAAAAGAAAAGAAAAGAAAAGAAAAGAAAAGAAAAGAAAAGAAAAGAAAAGAAAAGAAAAGAAAAGAAAAGAAAAGAAAAGAAAAGAAAAGAAAAGAAAAGAAAAGAAAAGAAAAGAAAAGAAAAGAAAAGAAAAGAAAAGAAAAGAAAAGAAAGAGAAAATTAATACATGGTTACAAGAACAAAATCTTTCAACTCCTTTCCTAAGTCTGATAATGGCTCATCAATTAATTTGCCTGACTAAAGACCAAGTTCAAAACTAATATGTCAGCCTTTAGCTCTGAACTTTTTTGCAAGTGTGTAACTGTGAGTGTTGTACAAGATAGAACCTACATTCTTTGAGTTAAATCAACATAATGAACAGATCCAAGTTATATCCTAAAAGTGCAATCTTTCTTCATGCATTTTAAATGTTAGGAGGATAAAGTGGATATGGGGGTTTTTAATCACCTTTGTTGCAAGATTGCCTCTTCAAGGGACTTCTGGAGCAAAGCAAGCCACAGCCTGATTGATCAGTTTTAAAGGGATTCCATTGGCCACACATGCACTCAAAGCAAAGCCTTTTATATTTCCTGTGACAAAGGTAATCCTGATTAGGTTCACAAGGTGAATATAGGGAAAGGGGAAAAAAAAAAAAAAAAAAAAAAAAAAAAAAAAAAAAAAAAAAAAAAAGAGAGAAGAAGGTAATGAAAAGTAGAAGAAACTTGTAATTCCTATTTTCAGACTTACCATACACAGTGTTTCCACTTCCAGCCATATTGGGAATTCCTCTTCTGCAAAAATAAATAAATAAACAAACCATTTTGCTCTTCTTTTCTCAAGAGATGTAAAACAACTAGAAGAAGAGTTAGAAAGGCTGGACAATCTTAAATAAGAGAATTCTGAGGAAAATGAAAGCAAACCCAAAAAACTTTACATACAGTCTGCATCAGGTTCATGTAAAAAACGTTTTGATTGTTTACTGCTATACTCTGTCTTTAAAACAGCAATAACAAGGAATAAATTTACAGTCTTTTAAACACTGTGGACAGGCTTTGTTAAGCTGCAGTGCCTAGGCTACTGATAAAACAAATTAGCATCAGAGTAAGAATAGGACAAGATAGTGCTATGACAGAAATAATATAAGGAATAATAAGAACCCAGGTGTACATAATTAAGATTGTAATTCAAGCAAAGGGTTCTGGTGACACCATTTATCAATGTCACTACAAACTCTCAATGGAATTACAGCTTTGTATGTAGAATTCAGATATACGTGATTTGTTAGAATACACGAGGAATATTTCTATTAAAAGTAGACAGACAATATGTTAACCTCAAGTAGTGGCTGTGACAGGATGAAATGCAAAGAGAAGAGCTTTCTCCTGTTCTAGCAAAGGAAGGAAGATCAAACATCCAGAGTATTTCTAAGATATTTGGAAATAAATTCTATTTAAAATACTGGCTAGGGATTTTTTTTCCCAAAAAGCAGCAGAAAAAATTTCAATTCTACTGTGATTGAACACTGCAATAAAAACCACTGTTTACTGCAAAAGTGAACAAAGAAACATGCAAAACTACTGATTTGTCCATCTCATTGTATAGCACAAAATCACATAAAGAAACTCAAAAAAAATATTTGCATTAAAAGGGTGATATAAAATATTTACAATTAAACACGCAGTAAGGCTAGTATTAAATTATTAATTGCAAATTAACTCATTTTTAGGACAAAAAAAGTGTGAGCATTGATGCTTTTAAATACATGTGCTGAAAGGAGATGATAATCATTACTCTTCGTGAATGTCTGATTATGGTTTTGTTTATTCTTATAAGCAGAATACTTTTATGAACACAAATATGAAACAGAGGCCCCACAGTCTGTATGAAATTCAAGAGACTTAATCAAACTTAAGAGACTAATTTCAATGCCAAACTACTTGTTACTTAGTCACTTTGTGGACTTTTCACCCTCACACAGATGCCCTCAGTCCTTACACAAAAAATGTGAATAGCATCTCCTTGGGAAAGTAATATTCAGCAAATAGTGACAGAATGATATGATACTAGACTACTGACTGATTAGAGAAAAAGATCCTTATCAATCCAGTGGGAAAGGTCTTTCTCTGACTTGATAAACTTAGCCCTAAATCTCACCTAAATAAAGTCCTACAACTATAGCTATAAAAATTCACAAAACTATTCAATGCCCTGAATGGATTTATCTTTTTTGGTCACTTTCTGAAGTAGTCTAGTTGAAGCCCATAAATAGCTTACCTTATGAAGTGTCCAGTAAAACTTGTGATGCTCTTGAATGCAATCTGTGAAATGTTGTGCTTATGTATGCTCTATAAACACTGATAATATCAGCAGTTTTTCAAATTTGGTGTTTGTAGACTGCAATATTATCTCAAAAGATAATGCATTCTCTGAAACTTTTGAGAAATGCTGACTGATGTTATAAACTTGTGAGTTTTTTACTTGTCACTATATATTTGTGGGGTTTTTTAGTTCTCCGTTGTTGAAGTACATAACTTTTGTGAAAATTGAAATGCACAAATATTTGGGAGCTTGTGGAATTACAAAACTTCTAGTCCAAGTTCACATCCTGAAGGTTTAGCTTTGTATAAGATGCTCACGTAGAATGGCTTGAACGGTAGCAGTTTCGACCTTGAGTAACTTAATTTGGAAAGGAAATTTGGTCAAACTAGCTCTATGTAGGAGTTCTCATCAAGGATTAATGCATAGGATCAATATGAACTTTTTATAGCAGGCTATTTTTGAAAGAGGACAGCAAAAGGTTAGTATACTTTAAAACTTGAAAAAGCAGATTAGTATGACTTAAAATGGGTAGTACAGGAATGAAAATGTAACAAGCGGGTATCTTGATTTCATGCAGACATTTACTAATACAATTAAATACAGAGAAAACCTACTTTAAAATAATGTTTTGTATCCCTTTGCAACCGTAGCTAAGTTTATAAACATTTGACTACACTTTCTCTTCATCTCTTCATCTTTTCATGGTGGTACTGAACGAAAAACTCGTCATTGCAATTGACTGATGCTATTGTCACAATTTTTGTAATTTCTACAAGGTCTAAATTACATATTAACATAGTTCTTTATTTGAAAGTTTAAAGCCTTAATTAATTCCTAAGCAAAAGAGTTATGGAAAACACATAAATACAGTTCTTCTTTAAGTTGCTGTACACACAAATGCCCTTTGAGAAGCATCTAACATTTTTCTCCATTGCCATATGGCAGACTCCCAAGAGTTTGCTACCTACCCTTGTACTGTTTGTGTCCAGCAAATTTTGTGTCTTGGAGGAAGCACTGGGGTTGCTTATGAGGTTCAGGAGGTACCTCCAGCTATCTCTAGCTATTCCAGCGCTCCTACCTGTGACAGATTCCAGTACGCTTCCATCAGTTTTGGAATACTGTAAAAATGATGGCCAAGACTTTGCAAATGAGACTAAATGTGTCTTAGGAAAAATTATACAAGAATTTTGTGAAAGTAAAAACCTTTCTAATATGGTAATTTAATTCAGGCTCTCAAAATTTTCTGTTTCTGATACTCGTTAAGGCAAATCTACAAGTAGTCTCCTCTTCTTAGGCCTCTCCTGCCTTCACCAGTTGTCTTCAGAAGTGGAGCAGGCTAACTAAGTTCCTGAAAAACAACAAGCAATATTCTCACATAAGCTGTCCTCTTGGGATCTACCTCTCCTCCTTTTCTTCCCTGGGCTGTTTTCCTGAGGATGAGGCAAAGGTATCAGCTTCTTAATTGTCTTTATTCAGTACAGGAAAAAAGTACAACAGGATATTGTTAAGGCATTGGTCTCTCAGTCCTGAAATTTCGCTTCATTGTTCTCCTTTATTCATTTTTGTCTTTTGGAATCCCTGCCTCTTCTATTTACAAGATGCCTGTTCCTGCACTCAAATATTTGGTATTTCTGGTCTCTGGACTATTTACCTCCCCTGGAAGCTGACTATATCTTCAAAGACAGATGAAGATGCCTTGGGTGATGCAGAAAGACCATGTTCCTCTTTCTTCAAAACCTCTCCATTCTGATTTGGAAGTTGACTGGGGGTTGGTGCTATTTTCAACAATGGCTGGTTGATATTCTGTTTCCAAATGTGGGCTCTGCCTTCAACAGCAGAATGATAAAGATGTAGTGCTTAATAATGAAGAACAGCATTTCTTATTTTACAAAACAAGCCTCTCAGCTTCAGTGGTGTTATTCATGAATAACACCTTGTGCATATGCATTATGAGACAGTGCTTAATTGAATGATTGCATAATATGTTGTTCCACAGAATAAAATATGAAATATTCATTAGGCCAGAGAGACAGTTAGAATGCCTGGTGGTTAAATCACTCACCAGGGAAATCCAGCTCCTACTCCTTGCTCCAAGTGAATATGTAAGTAGTTTATACAAAAAGGCTTTAAAAGCAACTAGGAATTTTACCTCAAAAAATACTATACCCTCATGGCTAGTGTACTATCCTAACAGGCAGGAGTATGCTCTGAATGGGGCATGGAGAGACACACTTAAATGTAGATCACTTACATCCTTTCATGTAGTTAAAGTAGTCAGATGCTTTAACCTCTAGGCAGCTGGGTTTAATGGAACCAAAAACTCCCTACAGATTTTATTTTCCAGGAAATTATTGACTTGGTATAGGTGCCTCATTCAGGAAAGGGTTTCCAGATGTGACTCCAGAATAGAAGGAAGCACTTTATTGCAGTCTAAATTCACACTCAGTTAAGTCCCTGTGAGGGATGCAGTATAGGGAACATGCATGTATCTTTACCTTAAAGTGGATTGCTCATCACTCTTAGTTGTTTACCGTCAACTGCTAAGCACCCAACTCATATCATGCCTCACATTGAGAAACTGGGGACGGTGGTAGGATACCAAAAAGCTTGCGATGGTCTGTATTTCAACACATAAGTCCTGCTGCAGATTTAGCCTTTGCCAATCTGTCAGGTGGAAAGATCTTCAGGAAACATGTTTAGGTAAAGTAGTACTTAAAATAGTACCCTCAAATAAACTAAATTGACCTCATAATAGTTGCATCTATTGGAATCACAAGAAAATTTATTGAAACAGCAGTGGAACAGAAGGTTGAAATAGATAAAATTAGGAGGAAAAGGATACTTTTAAAATAAAATTAATTTTAAAATAATGTACCTATCAGAGAACAGTTGGATCTGTCAAAAGATATATATGTCTTTTGTAAGTTTCTGGTAAAATAATCATTAAAAAATGCCTTTTATTTTGTGCAGGATATCAGAGAGGCATTCTCCTGGCATATTTATTTTTGCATTTATTCAGAAAAAAAAAAAATTGAGATTGGGGAAATAACACACTCAGGGGAGACAGAATCAGTCAGAATAAATAAATATGCCCAAAACAATAACAGAAGCAAACGTGGCACCAAATATCACTGATAGACAAAGAATACATTAATTCAGTATTGCAAATTACTTTTGCTTAAGGCAGATGTACTTGGTATACCCTCTTAATTATTGCTCTTCTCATCAGTTTGCAACTCAAAGCACATTCTCTCAGTAGTAATTAGGGAATGATATGATTATACAAAGCTCTAGGAACAAGAGAAAGCTTCTGAACCAAAACACTGGAGATTTTTTTTAAAAAAACCTGTTCATTTTAGCAACCACCTTGTGCACTGTCCGTCTGGAGAACCCATTCCACATCTTCAGAGGCTAGGGAAACAGCTGGGCCAAAAGAGACTTTGACTTTTACATATCATAATTTTTTAACCCACCTTCCCCTTGGCCACTGAGCCTCTTCTCAAGAGTGGAAAAGACAGGAGGAGGGCACTGTAGCTGATTGGTGAAGCAGAGCGTTCAGCTTCTTGGCTCCTGTTCATCCACTGATTGGTTCTCCTTGAGGAGATTCTACATATATATACATATGTATATATAACTCTGTAGATCTGTCTCTGGATACCCAACTCATGCTAGAAGAAAAAGCTGCTATGTATATGTATCAATACATGTGGACTGGCTAAAATTTAAGGTAATATGAAAGTAGGCACCATAACAAACTTCTCTTCAGAGGACAAAAGTTTGCTACCTTCATATTCTTTTGGCTGGTAAGTTTGGGAAACTGACAACAAATGAAAAATAGTGAACTGTCCTCTCTATTCATCGGTACATTTAGTGAGTTCGGGTGGAGACTAGATTAAATCCTCATTAAAACTGTTAGTATTGTGAAAATCATTAAGACAACTGCGATACTAAAAAAGATTGACTGCAGATATGGTACCATTATTATTCTGGAAAGTCACTTTGAAACTGATACTATCTTATCAGCTATTGTTTTAAGTAACGACCAGATCCACTTTCTTCTTAAAGGCAAACCAAGAAATGGGGGACTTAATTTTGGAGAGGCTCTTATTTTTTTCATTTTCTTTAAAAAACTTTAAATGGAAGTATAGGACTACTGTCAGCCATAACAGACACGTAAGATAGATTGGTATCTTATGGGTCAAGTAAAGCTTCCAATTTACTTAAATGGTACTAATTTTATTTTTAGGGAATAGTGAAAAACAAGATCAATATTTTTTCAAATCTGTTAAAGAGGAAAAGAAGGAGAGATTGAGAGAATTTGTTGGGGGCTGCCAAGGAACCCAGTCAGGTGCTGTTAGCCTCTGGAATCTTGATTTCTGGTAGAAATTTTGACAACATGCAAAACATCTAGAAATGTGTAAGCATAAATAATTTTACTCACCTAGGTGGAAAAAGGTAATCTGCCCTAAAATATTACAATGTCCATTTCCCATCTTTATTTGTTAGGGGTACGATGCAATCTGCTATTGATTTCTCATGCATTAGTATTGATCAGCATTATTCTGGGAGTATATCAGCTTAAGTGAAACTTTATGGTAGATTTAAGTAGATCTGAGGGTTGGATAGTTGTAGAGTTTCTCAAGAACTGGCGAAATACAGTTCTGGTATAGCCTTGGCTTAGGTATCTACAAATCAGTCATTGAAAAATGAAGAAAAGCTGCCCTTATGTCTTAAAATTCCTCTGCTTCTGAGAATGTTCTTTTAAAAAATAAGGATGATGAAGTAAATTTCTGTATTACAATAATCTAAGATTTTCTCAGTTAAACTATTTAGATGTGAAAAGGATAGAGGTCAACTGATGCCATGACACTGTTACTTCCCATGGAAGGCAGTTAATTCAAAAAGAATATTTAAGTTCATGATAACGTCAAAGAATATGTACTACAGACATTATCATCATAAACTGAGTTCTTCTTTCCAAATGAAACTGATAGTATCTAAAGCAGACACACCAGCAGGAACCCAAAAGACTGGTTGTGCCTGGTAATATCTGAGACCACATGTGTATTGAGGGGACAGTTTCAGTAGCATCAATATTCAACCTATTTTTCAGAATGATGTGTTAGACACCAAGTACATTGTGTGGCTAGTAGCGTGCATTTGGCTTGCATCAGGAAGGTAGTTTTTCTGGAAGATGATCTGTTAGCTTTCAGGTAGGCATTACCCAACTGAAAAGGCATAGCAGGGGGTCAGAAGATAGCTCTGATTCATTCAGGATGAGGGAGAGGCCGTATGAATGGATGAAGATAAATCATGATAAAACCAATGGAGGGAAAAAAAATAATAGCAGAATTGAGATTAGGACAAGAGGTCATAAGTACAGCCAGATCATATTGCAGCAAAATGACTATGATCTCAGGACACTACACTAGAAGGTTTAGGTGATCACAAGAGTAATTTAGCTGATTTATAAATTATCTGAAAAGAAAAAAAAACAGTTAGCTATTCATTTGGAGTATGCGTTCAGCTGAATTCTACGTTATGTTCAAATTTGTGACTTGAAAGGGAATATGACACTGGCTGCTCTAATGGAAGCAATTATTGACAATGTGAGAACCTGGCTAGGGTAGAGAAGTTGTTGCCTCACTGTAGCAAATGTCCAGTGAAGATGATTATTGACTAAGAAGTCCATTTTATTATAAACTGTAATCAGAAGTGAGAAGGGAACAGAAGACTGCAGAGAAGGCTGGGGCTATGTTTGAGTTGAGATACAGCCTCCTTTTTCTATTTTCAGTCCTCTTCAGCGGTAAGGGGGCCCACGGATCCCAGGAGTGATGCTAAGGCTGTGTTAGCAGGGTGGAGGGCTGATGGCAGTTTGCCACCACGTGGTATGGATTACAAAGGAAGTATGACCTGCACTGGACGAGTCATTGCCAGATGGTTCCCAGATGTGTTATTTATGAAGTCACGGCCTACTTAAACCACATTCCTGGTGTCTTGTCTTCTTTTCCTGCAATGTCCAAGACATTAATGAAGGAATGTATGAGAACTAAATAACAGACCAGTTGTCAAAAAACAAATGGCAACAGAAATCCCTTCCTGTCTCTGGATATATGTAAATACATATTAGATTAAAAAACCCAGCTTTAAACAGCTGATCCCTGAAGAGTCATACAATTGGCTTCTGTAGTGCGTATTAAAGACAGTGCTTATCTCGGTCTCATCGATCCCTTGTGAATCTCTACCATAAAGCTTACCGCAGTATCATTGACGATTCCGTTCTTATGTCTTCTTTGTTCAAAAGGGCCCTCTCTCCCCTAACTTCCTCAATGTAGAGGAAAAATTCTTATAAATAAAATCTACCTTATTCCTTAAAATATACCCACCAAGCTAATCTGGATGAATGCTGTAGTCTTTGAGATGATCTGACAATGTCAAGTATAGTTTGTGGGTTGATTGCGTGTTTGGTTTGCTTGCTTAAATTAGTCAGGTTTGGCAATAAGCTGACGTGACTGAGTGATCATGCAAGTTTCTTACCAGAAGGTAATTTGTTTAGTTTGCATAATGCATCTGAGGCAATGCAGTAACGGTGCATTAGAGCAGAATTTTCTATTGCTCTTGTTGCTCTGTTTTTGTCTTCTTAGAAATTGATGGAATATGATTTGTTTTTTTCCTGTTGCTATAGCTATGAGAAACAATTCCTGAGTCAGTACTATGAAGGTAGAAAAGAACACCGCAAACAAGCTAGTGCTTTGTAACATCTTAGAGACAGCACTGTAGCAATATGACTTGACATGCAGAATAACATCAGTTGGCACAAGTTTTATTGATTACAACCTATCATGTGATGGGCCCTCAGGTTTTAATAAATAAGCTGGATTCCTAGTGGTATAAGGAATAATGAAACTAGGTTTAAAACAATTCAGAAATATTTATTTTGAATATAGAAAGCTCATGGCAGATTATTTTGTATATAACATTTTTATGCAGATATTCAAAATAGATAGCAACCTGTTTGCATTCTATTGCCAGAAAGTGTGTGATACATATGAACATTGATTTTCATTACAGTGATCTAGGTTTCTTTCTCAATTTATTCCCTTTGTGAGCAACTTCTCTAGGTGGATGTCAGTCTAAATGAAATCAGAATATGTCCATAGTATGAAATAGTGTTGCAAATATATTCAGGGTCAATGGGATTTTTCTGTTTATGTAGTATACTACTTCAATGTGTATACCAAGAAAAATGAAACTGGTATAACCTATTTCAGGCAAATACAATAATTCAAACAGCACAAAAGGATGTGTGTGGCACACTTTGTATAGGTGCAAACACTTCACGGATAAAGAGACTGGTCATCTTCATTCAGACAAAACAATTTGAATCATTCATCTGACTGCCACCTGTTAGAAGGAGAGAAAAAAAGGTATGTTTTTTATTAAAGAAAAGCCCTGGAATTTGTTAGTTTCTTGTTAGAAAGATTAAGCTTCGTAAGTTACTACTATATGAAGCAGGGAAGGGAACTGAGATAAACAGATATCCATGTATAGGATGAACATATGTGGAATTTTATGCATATATCGGAAGATGTAGAGCTCACATGTGGAGAGCTAATAGTGTGACAGAGAAGTCAGGGAGTAATTTATTGAAACAAAATCAAATTATTTAGCTTTTAGCATAGTTCAAAACACAACCTTCTTGTACAGATAAGTAAGCTGGATCAAAATCATTGAAGAATAACAACTGGCAGGAAATAACAGGTCAACTGTATCAATATTCCTACAAGTGAAAGTTAATTGAACAATACATTAATGCAGCCTAATTATTCCAGACACTTTAAAGCATCCAATTCTTATAAAACTGACATTTCAAAATAATGGACCAGAATAATTTATACCTGTAAGAACTTACCTTTTCTGATGTCCCATTAACATGTGATTACAGACAAACATGGCAAACTTGTCATTGTTCTAACTGTACAGTAATCACAATGTATTTATCAGTCTTGGATTCATCCCAATATATTTTTATGAGTAGTGTACACAATTTCTTTCCTTTTTTTTTTTTTTTTTTTTTCCCCCTGGTATTAAACCTGTGTTCTACTAGCAGTGGTTCAGAGAGGAAGTTATTTGTAACACAGTATCCATTTGAGTGGTGTAAGCATTTAATAAATACAGGGAAGCACAGTTCTTCTCACCCTGAGTTTTAGTTCTTAAAAAGTCCCAGACATCAACAAGGATAGTGCAGTTTGGAGTATTATGTGTGAATGCATACAAAATGACAGCAGTTAATGAGCTGACTGCTTAGTCTTTCCATTATATCTTTCTCTGCCATTGCAGTATGAGCTAGATTGCATTTCCTACTCACTTTAGATTTTCTGTTACTTCTTACACAGTTTAGAGTTCACTTTGATTTCTGAGTATTCATACCAGTCAGCAGGCCTAAATCATTTCCTGCTGTTGGAAGCACAAAAGGGCTAGTAAAAAAGATGAAGAGAATAAGGGAAGCATTGCTTGGAAACAATGAAAGAAAATAACTCAGAACATTTTCATTAACAATCTGGATGATGGACTAGAATGTGCCCTGAGAACATTCCCTGATGACACAAAACTGGGAGATGTGGCTAATATGACAGAAGGTCGTGCTGCCATCCACAGAATCACAGAATCACAGAATGTTGGGGATTGGAAGGGACCTCAAAAGATCATCTAGTCCAATCCCCCTGCTGGAGCAGGAACACCCAGATGAGGTTACACAGGAAGGCGTCCAGGTGGATTTTGAATGTCTCCAGAGTAGGAGACTCCACAGCCTCCCTGGGCAGCCTGTTCCAGTGCTCTGTTACCCTCACTGAGAAGAAGTTTCTTCTCAAATTTAAGTGGAACCTCTTGTGTTCCAGTTTGAACCCATTATCCCTTGTTCTGTCATTGGTTGTCACCAAGGAGAGCCTGGCTCCATCCTCGTGACACTCACCCTTTATATATCTGTAAGCATTAATGAGGTCACCCCTCAGTCTCCTCTTCTCCAAGCTCAAGAGACACAGTTCCAGAGGGACATTAACAGGTTGGAGAAATGGTCTGATGAGAACTTAATGAAGTTCAAGACATGGAAGTGCAAAGTCCTGCACCAGGAGAGGAAGGACTCCAGGTATCTGTAGATGCTGGGGGCCACTCAGCTGGAAAGCAGCTTGGCAGGAAAGGACTTGAGGGTCTTCTGTGAGGCAGTAGCATGCCTTGTGTCAATGAAGGATAATGTTATTCTGGGATGCATTAGGAGTGCTGTCAGCAGGTTGAGGGAGCAGATTCTTCCCCTCTTCTCAGCCCTAGTAAGACACATTTGGAATAGTGCATGCAGTTATGGGCTCCCCAGTACAGGAGAGAAATGAACATAATGGAGAGAATCCAGCAAAGGGCTGCAAGGATGATTAAGGCCCTGAAGTATCTCTCTTAAGAGGAAAGGCTGAGAGAGCTGGGAATGTTCAGCCTGGAAAAGAGAAGCCTTGGGGGGTCTTATGAATGCCTATAAATACCAGAAGGACAGAGGTAGGCTGTTTTCAGTGGTGCCCAGTGACACGACTAGAGGTGCAGGAGGTGCCATATGAACATCAGGAAACACTTTTTTACTGTGGGGGCAACCAAACACTGTCACAGGTTGCCCAGGGAAGTTGTGGATCCTCCCTTCTTGGAGATATTCAAAAGCCATCTGGACATGGTCCCAGCTAACTAGCTGTAGGGAGCTATGCTTGAGCAGGACCTTTGATCAGGTGACCTCCAGAGATCCTTTCCAACCTCAGCCATTCTTTGTTTCTGTGACTCTGAGTGAAAGGAATTGTCTTCGGTGAAAGGGCATTTCTCAGGCTACAAAGTACACCACTACCCATGGGCTCAAAGAGAACTAGACTACATCAAAATCTGGCCATTTTTTCAAGGTTCTTAAAAACCTGTCTTTATAAATAAAAATTCTCAGTTGATTTGGAAAACAAAATACTTCACTATTATTTAAGAAAGCTTTTTTTTGTTCTCCATAAGATCCAAAAACATAATCAGGAAATACCTAATATCAGCCTGCCAATCTGAGTTAACTTTTCATTAGTATTTTTTGAAACCTAGCAAGAATTCTAAAGTTACAAAAATGGCAAAATTTGCCATGTCAAAAGATTTTTTAAAAATCCAAAACTTAAAGAAGGTTCTAATTTAGATGGTTTTATCAACCTTGTTTTTTTAAATGTTGGGCTGCATTATTGACAAGATAATTTGCAGTGCATTACTCATGCCATTTAGCTTCAAGTCCTTACTGTTTCTTATTTCCTTTTGGAAGTTTTAAAAACATAGATCATTACCCAAAGAACAACAAAAATTGCCAGCAATAGATTAGATGTATAGATATTAGGAAAACATTACTTTAAAGGTATACATACAAGAGTGTTTGTTGCTTTACATGATGGTTTTCAAGGGGTTTTATATAGGTTTTGTTAATAATGCATGTTTTTACATATTGTAAGATTTGACTGAGGAATGGAAAAAAAAAAGGTTGAAATCTGAGCTAATGTTAAAATACTTTAGAAGATTTAAAGCATTATAATAGTTATTTCAATAAAACTACTTCAAATATTTCTTCAAGAAGGAAACAATTTGGAGTTCAAGTTCAGCTGCATAATAACTGAAAACCTATAACAGTACTCTTATTCCTATCACTAAACTATAGATTAGGGTCTTTTTCAGTTGTTGTCATTATAAATCCCTGTTCCCAGAGGTGCCAAGCTATCATAAAAATTTGCTTTGGGCAATGCTTTGAGATAAGTTCTTCAAATAATGCATAAGGGATTCACTTGCAACTCCCACTTGTGTTAATAGGAGCTATCAAGGCATATCTCTCATGGATTCATGGGAGAAAAAGCTCAAGAGTATAAAAAGTTTTGGCCTGAGGATTATTTGTTTTGTTACTTATTTCCTGATAAAAACATGCTCTAAAATAAAACACTTCAAACTAGTGATCTCAGATATTTGCTGCACTGCTAGACTGCGTTTAACAGAAATTCCATTGATGAAGCCTGCAACATAAATTATTTTCTACATATTTATGGAAGATAGAATGATAGATTAGATGAATAAATACACATTTTCAATTCAATACTATATTATTCTATCTAATTAATTACATATAATTTTTAAATTTTTAAAAAATATTTTTCACTATCAAATTCAAAATGCTGGTTGACCTTCACTTGGATGCACCCCCTGATCTTTAGAAGGCAAGGATATAGTTTAGCATGGTTGATCTGAATCTGTCTCAACTTCTACATGCAACTTCCTATTTTCCACTTCGATGTAGGTTACAGTGGTAGACCAACCCGTCTTCCCTCTTCTGGAAGAAATCCATTGCCCTAATTCCAACAGCTCACATTTCATGCAGTCCACCCATGAATCAGGTCAAAGGTTTACTGCAAATGAGTGCACTGATAGAACAACTTGATACACTTTGTCTTCTGAAAAATCTAGCTATGTCTTTGGTCCTTGCATTCCCCAAGTAGATGGGCAGTAAAATATACTAGAATCTTCCACTGAGAAGTGCAATTTTCTGTTCTTCTAAGTTCTCATCATTATTTATATTAAACATACAATTGTCTGAATCCTGCAAAATAAAAATGACTACAGAGACACATCAACTTCATCAACTTCAATCAGTTTGGAGTAGTAACTTAATTTTATGTGTACTGAATCATTCATTGGAGAAAACCTTTTTTTCACAAGCTGTCACAAGACTACAGGGAAAAGAAATATTAGCCTTCCAGACTGAAGACCACATTTGTGAGAACCACATTTTCTGTCTACACCTCCATTATTTTTCTTAGCTAAGGTATTCTAAAAGACCAAGCATGTCAGAGGTACACTATATCAGCTCAAACCAAGTACTTCTCTAACACAGTTACAAGACTGTAAACTCAGCACATGAGCTAAGGCAAGTGAGCTATTCCGCACGTAAAACATGCAGCTGAACATACTCTCTGTCATCTGTAGGTGGATATTTAACGTGTCTTCTATTACTGCTTTCCTGTCTCTACTGCAAATGCTTTACTTGCCACAACCTCAGATCATATTTGTTATTTTGTCAGCCTCTTCACACGGTGGTTAAGACATTTTATGTGACTAGTTAATAGTACCAAGCATTATCTTTTTTCTCCTATTATTCCCAGTCTGTAAGCACCAAAGTCTTGCTATTAGTCCTAAACCTCACACTTCCTACTGTTGTATGTCATCCCTTCTACTCCAGCGTTCACTTCTCCATTTTCTTCTGTCTAATAGTCTGTACCTCTTCTGTATTAATCCAAATTTATTGTCACTGTAAACTATTTTACTTTTCATACTAACAGGTTCCCCTAACAGTATCACCTGCACTCTTTCCCCTACCCATATTACAATTCTTGTGCTAGTCTATCTTCATTAACTTAATAAATATTTTCCTATGGGAACTACTTTGTAGTAAATCTGATGCCCAGATATATTTTAGCTACTAGATTTTGTTTGCCTAGAAAACCTGTTACTTTAACAAAAAAAGGTCCAGCATTCCCCTGGCATGACCTACCTTTGCTGAAACATCCTAGAATTTTATTTCACTTCCAATTTATATAATTAAATATACTTTGATCCAAATTTGCTCTAAAATATTCAGGAGGCCAGATTGCTGTGCCTGTAATTATCCAGGTCACATCTCTCCCTTCCTTAAATATATGCAATATGCTTGTTTTTCTGCACCAAATGCAATATGACTCTCAGTCTGAGGGACTCCTTCATAATGCTTTCTACCAGACTACTTTTATGTGAGGAAATATTGAGTTCAAATATTAAAACTTAAACAACATTTTTTGTGGTCATGCAGAAAATATATTTCAATAATCAGTGGAAATATGCATTTTGCTAACCTCTCTGGTTTGTAATGGGTGACATTTAACAAAATAAATAAATAAAATATTAATGAATATTTATAATCCATATGCTTTGAATATAGTCTATCAAATTTAAATGAGACAAAGGATTAAAGCTACAATTTAAAAGCGTAAAACTAGAAGGGCTTATTTTTAACCTTAGGACAGCCCAGTATTTAAGTAAGACCAATTGGAACTGGGAATGAATATGAACTCTTAATTTTATTAATCTCCTTATACTGCTGTGCATTGTTCTGAGTCACCAAAATATGCATAGCTTCTGAATAGCCTGACAATTTGCGTTGCATTCCATGTTATATTTTAAGAAATACATATCATATATCCCTTGCTAATGGTTTCTGTGGGAGGAGATGAGCAATTAAGGACTTGTGAAATTGGGGCAGCATACATTTTTATAACTGATAACATAAACTCACAGAATGGCTACAGTTCAACAAAGGGCTTAGCTTGCACTGTTCTATAAATAAGCACAGGAAATTAGATTAAAATTTTAAAATTACATTGCCAAGATTTTCAAAAGTGACCATAGGATCCATGTGTCTTGCCTTGGGTCCCCTGCTATGAGGGATTTTTCAGACTCCTGATGTTTGACACCTTTTGAAAATAATTCCACTTTAGAAAGTATTTTATTTCTCCAACCTAAAAGTCTATAATACAATTTTGAGAAGACTATCTAGACTTGAAAACAAAACAAAACAAAACAAAACAAACATAAAAAGCAAGACTGCTCTTTAAATTACATTGTTGGTTAGACACACTATGTATCACAGATGATGGGATATAAATTTTCTTTAAAAAGGTGGATTATAGCCACTCAGGTCCTTCCATATTTTTTTTGTGTGTAAAGCATTTATTTGTAATACCGATAGGCACAAACTGAGCCTTACAGTTCCTCCTTCATCACTATTGCTTTGCAGTTTCATTTAGAAATTTAACGAGTATTTAAGTTTCATTGGTTTTCTTTCCTAAACAATAGTAAGTAATACGTGAGAAAATGCCGCTTATAGTCTTGGAGAATTTATCTGGGATTTGTAAATAAATCAGTCCTGTTGTTTGGGGCTTAGAATCTGAGTTTCAGGCAGAGGACGGAAGAATGAAGACATTTTTCCTCCTCCAGTGCTGAAAAATCATCTGATATCTGACAGCATCAGACAATCCACTCAATACAGCTAAGGCACTAAGGCAGGTTCATAACTATAGCTTACGACTGTGTTGTGAGGTTCAGGGGTACTTCCCAAATCCCTTTGAAAGCTCAAATGGTGTTTTGATTTGGTGTTGGAATTGAACCTGAGCACTCCACTCCATCTTACCACTGTTTGGTTTCCAACAGAAGAAAACAAAAATGAGAGGGTGAGAGGGACACTGGTGTGGATGACGGGGGCAACAGGGAAATTTTTAAAATACACTTTACCTTGACATATAGACCGTGATTACTATGATAGATCCAATTTTTAGGAAAACGTGGAAAATGCTCTATACGCAATTTTGTCTTTTGCAGAACAAGAGGGTTGGAAAGATTCTGGGCATTTATCACTGTTGCATTTTTTAGAGCAAAAAAACCCAAGAGAATGAAACTTTGTCCCCGCTTTCTTAAATTCTGAATTCTCTTTTCTCTCAGTACTATTTCATTGATTTAGTTGTTTATTAAAGAAAAGACTAAAAAATAGTATTGAAAATAGAAAATGTCTTAACGTGTTACAAATGAACGTGACCATAAATTAAATGTTCATAACATAGTAGCAGATAATAGTAAGAACACGAAAAATAGTTAAATATAAATCTCGATTTTTCTTCTGCCGCTATTTGAACCTTTCCTATTGTCTTCATTAATTCAAAAGTAGATCCTTACAGATCTTCTGTGTAACATCTAAAAGCTTATCTAATACCTGCATTTGGCTATTGTAGAGGTAAAATAGCAACATGGACAAAATGCTTCATGAAAGAGGAATTTCCAAATTATTCTTATCAAAAATATTTTCAACTGCATAAAAATGGAGATTGAATATGCCAGTCTCTCTGTTCTCCAGTCTTGCTCATCTTCCTTGAGATACAAGTCTGTGTAAAAGGATTTGGAACACCGGAGTAAAAAAAATAAATGGACAATTATCAGTTGTCATTGGAAACAGTTTAGATGAGCTATTGGGTATGGTTTTTGCTCTTCTGGTGGTACAGATGGTAAGAACAAACAAAATTTGTGGATAAATGTGCGAATCTGTAAGTTTTGTCAAAAAAAAATTGATGCATAGAAGGGATGCTACATCTACTTTGAAATTGCATTTCCCTTCTAGTTCACCAGGTGAAATAAGTCCTAGGGAATCTGCAAAAGAAGTTTGTCACTACAAATAAATTCTGGTCTGAACTGGTAATCTGTGTTAGATTCTTTCCTTTTCGTTCTCTCTTCTGCCCCTAATAGATATGTATATGCTTGCAAATGGCAGTACCAAAACTAAATGTGCAAACAGGACTTGGAATGGGTCTGTATACTTAATAATTCCACTCTTCTTCTGATGGTCTATGCAAAATTGTATTAGTGGCATCGTACATGGGCTAAGCCCACTCAACTGCTCCTTCTGCCTCTCCTTCTGTGCCTCACAAGTGTCAGCTTACACACCTTATTTTTATGCATAAAATTCGTGCAGTGTTTGGAGGGTAAAATTAAATGCTGTTTAAGATAAAAGTTGAACACTATTGACAGCTTTGAAGGTGGGAAGGAAATGTAAAGCCACACTTACTTTGATTATACTGTCTCACTGTTCAGGTGAAATGAAGGAAATGCAACTCCCAATGCCATTCAGAGGGAATCTGAAAGCACTTGTGGGTGCTTTGATGCAAGTGGAAATAAACACTCAAGAGTAAATTCACTGCATGGAGAAAGAACTGCACAACACCAAATCTTTGTCCTCAGCTTACAAACCTTAAAGCCAAAGCTCCTGTGTGTATGTATAATCATGACTCTTCTAACAGTTATACTGTATGTTAGCTATATATACATAAGATTTCAATATGAAAAGCACTGTGAACTCTTCATGAAAAACCCATTTTTTGCTATGTGATTGTCTGTCCTGCAGTTCCAAACTATAAGGCAAATAAGTAAGGAAAATTATGTGAATTGCTAAAACCAGTATTATGCAAAATAGAAAGTTTTGTTTTTCAAGAATAGTAGAAGACTTTGTTCTTAGACAGTATGTTAAGGCTTACATTCTCAAAGCAATTTCTGGGCTCAAGCATAAAAAGTGAGTAAAGTGTTATATTTTAAGATAAAATGGCAGTATTTTTGCTGTTACTAAAAAAAAGATAGTATGAAGTACTTTGCCTTCTGTCACTTCTCAAAATTGAACATAAGAGCACAAGAATTTCTAACTTTTATCAGCACACAGTAAAATGAAGTTTTACTGTTTGTGGTGAACCTCTCACAGAAAAAAAAAATCATTTGGAGATTATGCAATTGAATATAATTTAGGTCCAGTAGATAAAGACGACAAAGAAAAAAAAGACAAATGCAGAAACTATTACATTCAAGGATGCATTAAATGCCATCAGGTCTTAATGTTGAAAGACTGAGATGCCATTGATATTTATGGAAGCTGATCTTTAGTATCTCCCAGGTGCTGAATTCCAAGAAGAGATCCAGAATTAGCAATCAACAGAGGTCAGAAGAGGAGACATTGACAAAATTGGCAAAATATTTCTGCCAACATAGTACTTTATTAACTTTTCAACTGAAAATAAGGGATAATTTTCTCCCAGCAGAAAGCACAATGATGAACCTAAGACAGAAAATAAAGAAATAGATCATTATAAAGACACATCTAGATGCTATAAATGCTCACATGTTTGACTGCTGTTTCTCCTGCAGCCTAATCTACAGATGGTTTAGCTCCTCACAGGCATGTATGAGTTGAACTTCCAAGAGGTGGGAATCACAGAAATCAAATCTCTCACTTCTACCCATTGTTATATTCCAAAAAAATATGGATATAAGCAGGTGCACCTCTCACCATCTCTTTCTATGTTTATGTATGACTCACAGTTGCTAATGCATGTTTGGAAATCCTGGTGCATGACTGCTGAAACAGGCCTTTCAGGAGACATAGGTAGAAGGATAGCTGTTTATATATATACTAAGTTGTCTTAGGCACAAGATGGGCATTGGCATGCTCTGCTCTCCCAAAAGAGCTGCACTTTGGGGCCTGGATAGTGCCAGAGTGATATATCTCTAAGAAATTTGCTGTAGCAATAAAGCTACCGGTAGAAAGCAAGGTGCCTAAATATTTCATGGGGGTTGTGAATCACTCTCTTGGACTTAGGTGCTGAAACACTTTCTTGAATATGTTCTTAGAGCCTGACCATTTCTGTTTAAGAACTAATCACATTTATTTTATTTACTATTTAGTCTTTCTTGTGTGTATGAATTTATACAAAGCATTACTTTGTTTTTTTCTTTACACAACAGAAATGAATTAATGTTGCTAATTATTGGCTGATTAGTCATGTCATATTTCTGGTGAGTTTGGATTAATTAACTAATACAAGGATTCAAGACCTGGTGCTAAATTAATTCAGAATATAAATGAAATAAGCAATCTCAGAATAATATCATACCATATAAAGGTGACTAAATAATGATGCTATAAAAGTCCAAACAAATTTATTTCTGTCAGAGTTTGTAATTTCTATCAAGAAATGATAAACAGTAATATTTTCTTATTTAGTTTTTTTTAGGTAGATGATAAAGGCAAGGCACCATTCAGGAAAGGAATCTATAGTGCCAGTCCTTTCCAATTTGCCAGGAAAGCTTTCTTCAGATCTAAAATAAAAAGGTTGCTGGAACTGTTAATGGAAGTAACTATAAAATTTGGAAGAACAAATTATTTCCAAATTAGTGCTATCTCAGTCTTTTTCTTACACAGAAGGCACACTTGCTGTTCTCAATTACAAGTTACCAAAACATTTTTTCCTAATTTCATTATTTTAGTGTATAGTGGAAAACTATCCATTGTACATTGTGCTTCTTATAAGATCTTAAAAATTTGAGCCAACTATTAAAATAACATTAATCTATCTTGCTTTTAAGTGAAGCACTATTTTGGGTTGTACTTTCTCTGTGTAAGTAGCTGTCATTTCAGCTAACATCACCAACAATGTATTTTTCCTGCACTGTAATTGCTTCAGGCATGGCTGTTTTCTGATTGCATGCAACTACACTTTCTTATTGGAAATTATATGTGATGTATGTAGAAATAAACCTATGCATATAATACTTTATTAGAAATATTTAAATTACAATTAGTTAACTGATGGCTTAGTAAAAAGGTATACCTGGCTCTATCATTTATCAAGCAAAACCACTACAGAAATAGATTATGCTTTTATGATGATTCCACATTAAAAATGGAATTATCAGTAGTATGTCAAACTACCATTATTTCAAGACCAGTTTGTGATTCCTGTTCTGTGATTACAGATTGTTTTTCCCTAGAAGACTTAGCAAGATTTGTAGCTATGATAAGCTTTTGTTGTCACTAGTAGGAGGAGTGATCAGCAGCCAGACACTGGACCAGTATCTCCTTTTCTGTCTTTTGCAGGTGTCTATTAGCATATAGGAAGTATTTTTTTTCATAGCATTTAAATTATTTTACTTGATTTGAATGGACAGTCTTGTTGACTTGTTTCCTTGTCAAGAAACTGGCATGAATCAATAAGTACACAATCCATGCTATGCGCATGAAGCCGAGGTGGTCATCACTGTGAGCTGTGTATTGTACTTCACCACTTTTATATAAATGTGAGAAAGGAGAGTCAATGTCTTGTAGTTTCAGATTCCTACTAATAGCTATGTAATATTCTTGGACTGCTGGTTCCCAGAACATAAGGATTATAAATCCTGCATGCAAAATATCATGCTAGTGTTTTCAGAGCATAACACCTCTTTAAATTGTCATGACAAAAATTAAATAAAAGTGGCGATTGTTGTAGACAGTGTTGGAGGATTTGATTTAATAAATCTTAGGACCTTTCTGTTTTGGGTTTAATAAGTTAACTTTTCATTTAGGCTGAAGTTTCTTTACCACAAATTTAATGTATTGCTTCGTTTCCTCTAATTTTAATGTGCTATATACACAGCATCTTCTCCAGTATCTCACCTTTAAATCAATTCATTACTTCCAACGAAATTTGCTCATTTTACTTCAGTTTCAACAATATGTCCACCTGAGACTAATAGCTAAATCATTTCCTTTTTCATTATTTGTTTTTAGTCTGATTGGACTTGGACACTGGAAACATTTTCTCTTGCATCTCAGTATCCAGGGGCTTCTAATCAAGTACTTAGGAAACTATTGTGTTCTTCAGTTTTAACTGCGTATGTTGGTTGGCTTTACCTTGAAGACTTTCAATTCTCATTGGCTTTTCAACATATAAATTAAATGTTTCACCTGAAATTTCATAGAACACAGATGCTTTCAATACCTTAGTCATTATCTGTTAAGTATGTTCATTAATCAACATTTCCTATTTTAAATAAAAATGTATTATTCTGACACTTGTGATTATGGTCTCCTAGCAACTTTCTCAAACCAGCCCTTTTTATTTCAATGGGTCTAAGACCAGAAAAGAATGAAGATAGCCTTAATTCTGTACATGGTTTAATCCTTTTCTCCATGTGGTATAACTTTAATTTATTAAAGGAGTTGATATCTGTAATTTCATTGGACTAATGATAAAGTACGGTATTAAGCTTCCATTCTACATGTCAGCATAACCTATACCACAAAAAGAAAAATCTTTTCCCACATACTCACCTGGAGCCTGCAGTTAGCAGGCTGATTGTTTTCCAGACAGAAAGCTCCAGCAAGGCATCTTGAACGAAAAACTTAATTGAATAGGATTTTTCAATACCTCAGTAAGAATCAACTTTTCTTCATTTATGTGCTGCTCTCCTCAACTCCGCCAGGCTGCATGAGGTAAATTTTCTTGTCCCCAGTTGCCAAGTGCCTTCTCCTTTTTCAAGTCCTACTTAAGCTTTTCTCTGAAATTACTTCCTCTTCTTTTTATTTCTGTCCATATGTCTACAGCTTTTTTCTCCCAGACCAAATTTTTATGTCTTGTCACAGTTTATTCTTACAAAACTGTGTAAACTCTTCTCCTTAGGTGGCTGATCTTACAATCTCTCGCACGCTGGGGGGCAGCTGCACTGCTTTCAGGAGGAAGTTTATAATGCTACAACAGTAGATCCTAAAAAGAATAGGTAATAACAATATAAACCGATATATAAATATTTATATATGTGTATACTTATATATGAAGAAATCCATTCTTCCTTACTATCAGTGTGCAATTTCTCATTCTTCACCACACCTGAATTTAGGACTGAATAGATTTCTTTGCATTGGTTGGCATTTCCTCCATAGCTCCATCTTCATGGGTACACAAGGAAAGCACGACTGCTGACACCATCAGTGTTCATCATTTCTATGCATACTGAAGCTATCAATTTAAGTATCTGAGTCCATTCCTGAATTTAGGTTTGTTAGTTATCCATATTGTTTACAACACAGTTAAATACAAACATACAGGTTAAATGCCGTAACTCTCTGGAGTGTTAAGAGACTGGATATGCTCAGGGCTTTAACATAGGCTCAAGTTTTTGTTTTAATAACTGGCAAAGGACAAATACAGGTAGCTCAAGTGCACTGTCCTCTAGGAAGCATGTCAAATACAGCTTTTCTTTGTTCACACACAGTCAACATCCTGGTCCTGTGTGGTTTGGAGCCAGAAATAAGGTTGGAAAGAAAGAGCTTAGGAGATGGTCATGCTTAAACCCAGGCTAGGCTTTGCCCCAGTGTCCTTGCACAGCAAGAATTTCAGTGGGCATAGGGAGGTGATCTCTGTAGCAATGTTCTTCACAAATCATGGATCTTAACTTGGAAACATGGACACCAGCAGTTTGAGCTCTTTTGCTTATTGTAGCAGTCACAGGAGGGAAATGATGCAGGGATTCTGCCCTGGCAAGAAGTGAACGGGAGAAGCAATAAAGAAGCAGAGAATGCTCTGGAGGTATTCACAGATCCTTCTGCAGAATCAGTGATGTCAAAGTTGGAGTTGATGCTCCCTAATTTCTACTGATGTCCGTTTTTTCTGGAGGTTAGTATAAGAAGGCAGCATTCACCCTCTGTCTTGTTTTTACGTATTACTGAGATCAGTTACACTGCATAATTTGTGAGCAGAGTTGCAACACATGGGATGTGCTTTCCATGTGAAATGGCTTAGAAATTAAAATTAAATCTCATGTTTCTAGCCATGCATATAAATATATTGTACTCAGCTGAACCCAAGCATTCAAAGTCTTCATGTTCTGATGGGCAGTGAGATTACTAACACAGATGGGCACTGACATAGAAAAAAACCAAACTGAACCAAAACAAAACAGGTCCTGGTGGGTTTGGTTTTCTAGTATAGACATAGAGTAACTGTTAAATCTAGTGAAAACCTGAATCTGAGCAGGTCAACAAAACTCAGTTGGATCTGGATTTTGCTGTTTTCTCAGTCTTTGAGCAATGTTTGTTCCTTTAGGACTTTCACCAATTTTTCAGTGTCCAATGATATACTGTTTTTGTGGATACAGATACAAGATGGATCTTGCTCTTAGTTCAGTGATTCACATGGGTTTGGAAAAATGTTCTCTCATCATGCTATGTTAAGAATACTGGTGGAGAAAACAAAATGGGAAACGGAACACTTACAGCCAGACTTAAAGCAGTATAAGCCAACATTTAATTGCTGACTTAATCTGTGCATATCTGTTTCTTTTCTAAGGGCTAAATTCAACCCAATTTTGGAGTTGTCAGTGTAATTCATTCTTCCTGCCAGAAAATAATTCTTGTTTCTGGTTCCTGCTGGCTTGCCAGGTATTCTTCTGGTGTCTCTGCTTCAAACTTTCTCCATCGCTTTTCATTTTCACCTGAATATGTTCTTTCCTTTTTCTCCTTTCCCTCCTTCAGCTATTAGAATTAAATTCGGTATCTACATGACTTAATGCAATGGAAATATAGTGGGGGGCATTCCACATGCTATACAGAATAGAATTAAACAAAACTGCATACACTTGCAAAAAGTAGCTTTTAGACCCATCCTTTATTTGTGGCTCACTGGGAAAAAACCAGAATTAAATAGCTAATCACTGGTTCTTATAATACTCAACCCTACTTTATTTATTTATTTATTTATTTATTTATTTATTTATTTATTTATTTATTTTAAAGGCAAGCTTATTAGACAATGAAAATTAGTGGCTAGAAAATGTGGGACATTTCTGTATTTTGACATATTAAGAAAGAAGGGAAGAAGGGAGGGAGAAGAAGAAGGAGAGGAGAGAGAGGAGAGGAGAGGAGAGGAGAGGAGAGGAGAGGAGAGGAGAGGAGAGGAGAGGAGAGGAGAGGAGAGGAGAGGAGAGGAGAGGAGAGGAGAGGAGAGGAGAGGAGAGGAGAGGAGAGGAGAGGAAGAGAAGAGGAGAGGAGAAGAAGAGGAAGAGAAGAGGAGAAGAGAAGAGAAGAGAAGAGAAGAGAAGAGAAGAGAAGAGAAGAGAAGAGAAGAGAAGAGAAGAGAAGAGAAGAGGAGGAAGGAGAAAAGAAAGAATGAAGGAAAGAGAGACAAGTGTGTAAACTAGTTACATTTTGTTTAACCTCAAAGGAAGATTTTTCTCTCCTGAAAGTTATTCACTTATGCACTTGCTATGGAATCAGCATTGTGGGTAAGTTGATAGCCTGTACAGGAAAGGAAAGAATGGCAAGCTGATTACTTTATGGTTATTTCACAAAACTGATGAGACAGCAAATGATATTCAATCCTATTAAAAAGACTAAGCACAGTCTTTTTTCCCCCCTTTTTAAAAAAAATCCTACATTCCTTGCTCTGGGATTGGATGATATGATTCTACAATTCAGGGAGTCTGGAAATTACAGAACATCTGCAATGAAATTGGTTTTCTGTGGAAAACTGATGAATCACTTACTGCCAATGACTGGAAGGAAAAGTACTTGTTTATGCCCTTATGTAATGAATTTTTATGAGGTGAAGTTTGCTGTTTATAAAAAATATACTTTCAGTTGCTGTAGATGTAAAATAATAGGATTCAGAATTTAGATCAACGCATTACTGGAAAGACAGTCACTACCAGAATATCATCTGCTTACAAAATGCCAAAAAAGCGTTTTTACTTCTATAATAGAATTAAATTTTCTGTCCATTCTCTAAGGTTTTACAAGGGAAAAAAATAACAGGGATAATATTAACACTGTTTCCTTTGCTAAGATACCTTGAAGTAAAATGAATACTTCCATCAAAAAATATGTCTTGTGCTTCAAAAAGTAGTTCTGAAACATAGTATAGAAGAAAATTATGCTTGTGAGCCATTTCTCAAAAAGCAAGCAATGTCCTTCTGTAGTCATGGACAACCAAGTACGTGCTCTTCCTTGCATGCACCTTCACCGCAAGAGTTAAACTGGTAGCTCAGGGTTAAGAACTGACCATTCGAATGTGAAAAATAACTTTTCACAATCAAATATGTCTTAAGACAGTTGTGCGTCTGCAAATTAATTAGTGGAGCTGGTTTTGAGAATTTAACTGAAAGAATTGTTTTATTCTTACATTGGGGGATGGGAACAAGAGTTGAGTTTGATTGTTATGATATTTTCATTTTGTTCAGTATCTTGAGATATTTCTCCAAAAAATGTCCCTGCTTGAATGTGATTTCCTTTTGGATCCTGCCAAATATTTCCAGGAATAGCTGTAGGTGATTGGAAATGCACAGGCATATGTTTTTTAATGACTAATGCATTTTGCATTTCTTTAGCAAAAGCTGTTTGGCTGTGTATGTGAAAAACTTCAGGTGCTATTTTCTTCATACTTGTTATCTCCTTGTCCTGACATCTACATTGGTTCTGCAAGCACTGCTAATGTACCAGTCTTTCTTGGATCAATTTATACCATTATTTTTATGATTATGAGTTTTTGTGGCATTAAGCAATGACACAATGAGCAACCTGCATTCCTTTATGCCTTGCCACACATTTACCACCTTTGAAATTGTTATACGGTGCCTGCTGCTGTTGCTATTATCATCAGTCACATGGATTGTGAAAAGGATGTAACTGAGGAGGCTTGCTGCTGGTCCATCTACACCTTCTGCAGTGGCCAGGTTTGCTTAAACCTGGAGACAGCTGGCCAAGCACGTCTTAACTGTTACCCTGTTTTCCACAATGTGTGTCACAGAAGCTGTGCCACTTGGTGAATTGCCCATCTCAATGCTTGCATTTGCAGCATGCTCTGACCATTCAAACATTGCTTTTGGAGAAGAATGTGGAGAAGAATGGGACCATTTTGCCCTGTGTATATGGAATGAACAACAGCAAGTGCAAGTCTTTTGCATGGAAAAGACCTTCTTCAAAATCCTCATGCTGCTTACCCTGAAGCCATGATCCTCTAGAGCTCTGATTCCTGTGTACAGCACCACTCACTGCCCCTAGTCTGGTCCTATTCTGATCTGCTGGGTTAATATGGAACAAATCAGAGATGCATCATTATTACTGAGAGCGTACCGGTCATAGAGATGTTAGAGCCTGTTGTGAAAACTACCCTGAAGTGATGGTAATCATTTGCTCTCCCAATCTATCTTTGAACTATGTGAGCTTATTCTGTGGAGCAATCCATGGGATCCACAATCTTTGGTAGGAGCCTACATCAAAGGGGGCTGGAGTTCAGAGTTATCAATGAATACTGCGCTTACATCACACAGGCTTTTGCTAATTAAAGAGACAGTTCTATGGATATTATAACTGGCTATGGTAGTCACTCATATGAGAAACTTACCTCCTTAAGTACAAACAGACTTAAGCTTTCTCTTCATCAATGCAAACCTATTTTCAAAAAAGGTTAATTAGCCTTTGGGTCTGCATTGTGAACGTTGCTTCTTATGCCTAGTCATGAGCCATGCATCTCTATACAGATAACTGGCTCTCACATAGTATGTTCAGTCAGATGTTTAGCTCCTGTTGTGGTTTAATGCATCTGAGAGTAAGATGGAGATCACCAGTGACAAACTGGGTGTCAGCATTCAGAATGCCAAGCCCATTGTTGTACTTTACTGCACCATCCACAACCATGACTGAAAACCTCACATCAAGCCAGCATATGATGATAGGATTCCTTCAGAGTAATCACGTAACAGGCAGTAGACCCAATTTAAGGCAAAGTAAGTTTCAAAACTCTTTTCAAGCCTTTAGTGCTAATACAGATTCCAACATAAGAGTCAATATCACCACAAGCACTACTTACTGTCTTTGCCTGTTGCAAGAGGCTCCCTACCAGTCACCCAGACCCAGTGATTGCCATGCCTCTTGGCAGAGAAACCTAATCCTTTACTCACCCTGTCTTTAGGTCCCAAACAACCTGAGAACTAACTGCAGAGGGCAGGCTATCTTGTTAGAAAATCAGGTATCATCTTAACCTGAAGACTCCTGCTGAACCTATAAGCCATGATTTTGTGTCCATGGAGACAATACATCTCTGAGGAAGATCCTTGACAGAGTTATTGCACTAGAGGTATCCTTCCCAAATATACAAACCACTTGGAGATCCAAGGTCAGGCTACTTCCTTGGAAGATTGTGTCCTGAAAGACTAGTTAGGTAAGATCTCTAAACAGCATGGCACACCAGCTATTGGCAAGTGTCTAAAGACTAGAGGACATCACAGGACACTTCGGTCAGTTTAATCAAACTTGGCAGCTTTACAGTCAGGTTAGACACTGGGTTGTAAAGAATACAGAGAACAGCAGGAGAGTCAGTGTCTCTCCCTTTCCTGGGCTACTCCAACATGCTATGATTAGTTCTCCGTTACAGCTCTTCCAACCATTACCAGTGGTTATCAGACTGACAAACTTCTGTTCCCTGAAATATCCCTGAAATATCTCCCTGAAAGCGGACCGATTCCTTTGAGATGTAAGGCATCACCCTGGCCAACTTGATTGTATCAGTCTGTTCTCTAAGTAGACTCAGGATCAGAGAGATTTTGTGCTTACTAAAAACTCTTTGCAAGTTCTAGAACTACCTGTACTTGCTGTTGCACAATAAGTTTGCCAAAAGCCCATATCTGAAATGGGTCTGTAGTATCTGTACAGTAAACAGACAGTGTGAGCAGAGGTACAAAACCCCAGGTGTGCTCTACAGAATGGAAAAGATATTTGCTTGGCCTTTACAGATGCCCTATAAGTATCTCTGTGCATGTTTGTGTAGTCATCCGGTCCCAGCCTGAGAGGGATCTCTCCCATGAATGGCTTTTGCTTGAATGCGATCTATTTGGTCACCTTGCCAGGTTCATGTCAGATCCTGCCTTCGAATGGTGAAAACTATTAAGACTGCAGCAGCAACTTAGGTCAATAGTTTGATGATGACAACACAGAAAACCCTCTTGGGAGGGTGAGAGCAGGCAGTTGTAATCTACTTGAACAACTCTACAAATATTTTTCCTGGGAATGCACAACTGGTTGACATTCAAACGGTATGAAGCACCATTTTGAAACTGCTCCCTTGTGTTTTGGTTGCACACACTGTGACTTGCAGTAGCCCAGGCTACCATATTTTTGCAAAGTGTAACAGTTGACAATTTATTGCTATGACTAGTCTGCTCATAAGCAGAATTATTAAAAAGATAATTTACTTTGGAACCTAAAATTGAAGAATTTTTTATAGTGAACTGTAACTATAAACTAGTTTCCCACTTTGCATTTTAGTCTCATGCATACTGTGACATGAAATCAACTGACAGCCAAACCATTGAGTAAGCATGACTAGCCTTCCAATAAATAAAGAAATAGTCTCTTGAGAAAAAAAAACAAACTTCAGAACATCCTGTTAATAAGTATCTTTTATTTGTCAACTTGGTTTTCATAAGTTCAGTACATCTCAGATAATCACTGTAGTAATACATTCAAATAAGCACTCATTGGATTGTATTTAGAAAATATATTTCTTTCATCTTTCTTAACATCTTCACCACTTTGCCCAGATCATTCTTGCCCATCACATCTCGCACTTATGGAAAAATAAAGAAATATTTCCAGGTAATGCAGAAATCAGATACTATCCCCAACGTTTCTTTTACAGAATACTGAAATTCCTGCCTTAAGTCTTTTGCAAAACCTCTCTCAAAGCACATAGCATCAATGGAGCTGTGGTGGTTTGTAGAAGCAAGGAATCCACATTCTCTGACTCCTTCAACCTGAATGCCCCCAAAATCACACCTTGTGAAAAACAGTAGTTCTCAATCAAATGACGAGTTTTCTAATATGTTTATTAATATAATTAGCCTGTTTCAGTTATGGCTTCATTTTTTGATTCCTGAGACAATGAAAATGTTCATGTAGCACACAAAGACACAAAACAGAGCACAAATAAAAATGTTAATACAGGGTTGTAACTCTTATCCAAGATCAGATAAGACTTCTGGTCCTTTAGCTTTCTTAAATTCTAGGCATTTATCCTTTTCACTAATGTACATATGACTGCTCAGAAGTACATTCTTAGGGTAGCTGAACACCAAAAACTTTTTGTTAGAGAAAATGACTGAAGAGATTAACATTCAAAACCAAATATTATTCCCTCTACTGCAGGAAGCATCACCAGATGTGTCTTAGTCCTTTGTTACGATTGAATTTTAACCTGAAAATAGAATGCTTATGAGGACAAATTATCAATGCAACTAGTATACAAAATTAATTATCCTTTGACTCATCTACAAATTATTCTTTTCTGTAATATCTTCACGTTAAGACTTTTCTGCAGCTTATATATCACAAGACATAACAAAATAGAATTACAATATAAAAAAGTATATTTTTAATTTTAAAATGCCATAAGGAAGCTGTTGAATATTGACTTTAGAGTCCTCCAAAGCTAATGTGGTAGCAAGTTTTTCAATATGCAAGCTGGATCCTCAGTCTCAATGTAAGTTGTGACTACAACTAAGTGAAGGTTTCAATGCTTGGTAGATTAAAAAAATAAAGACAAAAAAAAAAAAATCTGTATCTGACAAAAGGAACCACTCTCTTCCCAAACTTTCTGTTTCTGTGAGATGCATGGTACCTGCTTACTGGCATGAAAAAGAAAAGAATTAAAGCCACAGATTAGGATGTAGGATCTTAAGGTAATAGAAACTGTTTATTTATGCCATAAGACAAAGACTACACAAACTTGGTCAGTGTTACCAACTACAAACCTAACATACTGAAGATGAGATACTACAGCAGTAGGCCAATGCTTTAGTATAAGCCATCATAAGTATCAAAAGCTGAACACCAGAAGAAAAACAGGGAGGCCAAGTGCAATACAGAACTGCCAGCAGAAAATAGCTGTTCAAAACTTCCGGAAACAGGTTTTAGCAGGGATGAAAAAGAGAGTATACATTTTGGTAGGATTTCACCTGCATGGAGCTGCAAGAGATAAAACAAACCTCAGCAAATTCACGCAGCTTAGGTAAATCGAACAGCAGGACAGAGAGTGGTGCAATGGAAAAGGAAGATAACATTATTTAAATATTCAGGGAAAATAAACATTTCTAAAAAGGAAAGAAGTTAACTCCTACATAAGAAGAACATGACACCCGACAGAGTCCAACGTAGAAAATCTGTGCTCTTTTGACACAATACTGCACTGTGACTTCAGAAGGAATGAAAAGTCCACGAGAAACAAACATCTGCCATGTTTATAAAACACGAACATTAGATGTGTACAAATCTTCATTAATTAAGACAGTTAAAGAGAGAAGTGGCAGGAATGCTGATGATCCTTTCCAGAGGCATTGGACGACCTCAAAGTAAGGGTTGCTAATATATTTATTTGGGAACAGCTATTAAGTGAAGTGGAAGGACAATTCATACAGAATCACTTCAGCACCAGCAAGCGACTCCAGGATATTCTCCAACAGACTTGACAGTTTTGATACTTATAATAAAGACAGATTTGTACCTGCTGGTTCAAATTGCAACTGCAAATAACAGAAATTTGGCAGGCTGCTGATATACACATTTGCTGGCAAATAGTATATCGCAGCACATATCTGGAAGCAGTTGCTCTGAAGTCTCTGTTGACTCACAGAACAGCATCAGAATTAATGAAGTTTTGGGCTGCCCAAAGATACTTACAAACCTGCTAACTATATTTAATTGCATCAGATGAAAGCGTTGTGTGTCACTAAAGATCAAAACCTAGAATTTAAGATCTTCAAACAAATAAGCTGGTGGGGTGTTTTAATCAGACACTGAAGATGTAATAAACCATTTCATAAAAGTACATCAAAGATACTGGATCAGTTGTTACCATACTATTTTTGGGACTGACTACTGATGATAGCCAATCAAGAACACAACCATCACAAAGTGATTTACTCAACTGTATAGGTTTTCCAGAATTTAATTTAAGAGCCAAAAAAGGATGCAATGTATTTTTGTGTTAATGAGACACTTCTGGGTAACACTCTCTGTTAAAAAAGGACTGCAATTTTGAAACAAACAAACAAATCCCAAACAAACCTCTTATAAAACCAGGTCAGAGAATAAGTGGATAAATTGTTAAAACAGGGAATAACAAAAACATTGTAAAGCCAACAGAAAAAGCAGAGAGTAATAATAAAAAACCATGAAGAGTTACCTATTTTTTTTAATATGTCTACATGAACATAACTGTGTTTGATCTTTTTTCTGTGTGGTAGTGAGGTGTTAGTGAGGTTGAGCACCTGCCTTGACCACACCAAAAAAAGAAACATGGCAAGTCCCAAAGACAGCATCTTGCGAGTAAACAGTTTTCTCCAGTGTCTCTTACTCAAAATAATGTGGGTTACCTTGGGGAGCTGCCACATTCCAATGCATGATGAACTGTATCCCTCAGCTTTGTAGGGAAGAAGTGGGAGGTGATCATATATACATCACTGAAGATCACAGACATATAGCTAAGTGAGAAAATCAGTCATCTCATGAAGGTCTAGAAGGTGCATCGTCTTTGCAAAGTAAGTGGTTTTATCTCCTGTAGGTACATGTTAGTTACAGAGTGTCTGTCTGCCAGATGGATCACGTAAAGCTTATGGTCTATTGATAAGAGAGCAATTCCAAGGTAGAGTGTGGCTGAATATGATGAAAACTGTTAATAAGCTGCAGAGATGACAATTCAACTTACACCTTTCCTTTTTGCAGTGGTTATCCCACTGGGAATTCAAATTTAAAATACTCAAATTTAAAATTATTCTTTAAGCATGACAAGGATAACTTTCCCATTGAATTAATCTACTAGCTAAGTTGGTAATGGCAGAAGCTTTTACAAAAACGTTGAGAAAACCCACAGAAAGGGTAAAAGCTTACTGGGCATCTTCTCCATCTTTGAAGGAAGTATATAACATGCAATTAGAAAGCAGCAGGCTGGCAAACTCTGGATCTAAAACAGAAAGACTTGACAACATTGGGGCATCAAATTGGGATCAAGTAGTCTGATATAGCAGAAGAGCTGGTGAACTCCTTGTCTTTCCTTCAGAGAGGCAAGTTGGCACTATTAGTCAGTAAAAAAATGCCAGCAAAAGAACTTACAGAGTCTCCAAAACCATCTTTAAGCCATCTGTTTACAATAATTTCTGAATTTTTCCATTATTCTCTGCAACAAAGTATTTCACATATAGTATAAAACCAAATCAATCCCCTATCAGGCATGCAGCTCTGTCATTTCAATTTTATATTTCAGTGGCTGAAGACTCTGTACCTCTAAGCCACATTTAGGACATGTAAAATACGCATCAGATAAATAGTTACTTTTAATACAGTAGTAACAAAAAACATGTGAACAGCCTATGGTATGAGGCATGGTAGGCCATTCTCCACATAGTGAACATTCCTTGCAGTGAGCTGCTAATGTGTTTTCACTACTGGAAAGACCTGCAATAGGCAAACACCAAGAAGAAATTTTAAGTTTTAGTTTCTGTACGTTAATAAGTGGTAGCAGATAGATCAGAAATTCAGCAAAGCCATGCCATAAGAGCTCCCTGTTCATGTACTCAAATCCTACCTGACGAACACTTTGTGGTTTGCAAAAAACAGACCTAATTCCTAGAATGCGTTCTGTTAGTGTTGCAAATGTTCCTTTCTGAAGAAAAATCAGAAAATTTAGAAGTCCACACAGTTTAAGAAGTCCAGATCCAAAGTTAATACAAGCCTTAATTTTGCAGAAAGATTGCAGTTGACGATTGCTAAATAAATCATAACATCTTTCTTCCAACCATCTTCCACCAACAGTGAAAATAAGATACCATAACTTCTGGTGTTTGCTCAGAGGCTGGTATTTCTCTGTCTGAGATAAGTTATTCTTGTATTGAATATTCAGAATAGCCTGTCCCACAGTTGCATTCTTGGAATAGATAGTGAATCTCCATAAAATAAGCCATAAAAATGCTTTTACTTCTGGTTCGATATGAGCCAACACCCCTGGTTTAAATCCATGAAAACAGCTGGTAAACTGGGACCACACTAGTTGTTCCAGTGCTTTGTTTAGTTCAAGCGCATCAAGTTGACTTATTCTGAGCACAGGATTCACTCTCTTTTCATTTCCGGTGCTGGAGGCCATTTCTTCACAAAAAACTTTCTAGGAATAAACATAAATAGACTTTAGTATGATGGAGTACTTAATATTATTCTTATTAAAGATAACAAAGTTGTAATAAACCAGCAGCAAACAAGAAATAACAAAAAAGTTTTTTCAGAATGCTATATTCATATGCTATTAACGTGCTGCAAGTCCTTTCAGGAAGCTTTACATTAACGTTATAAAATTTCACCTCAAAAGAAGTTATATTGCACTATATTTCATAAACATTAACATTTGTATTTGATTATAGAGAAGTGTTTAGCATTTTCCAGATATTTAGTAAACTCCAGATATTTAATATTTCACTATATAAATTTAAAAAAAATGCTGGGCATAATTGCAATATTCAGTCGGACCTTAAAATAAAAATACAAGATCAGAAACAAGAATTGTAAAACTTCATGGTTTTTCATGGAGAAAGGAGAAAAATGAACATAGTAACTATAATCTAGAAGAGAACAGTGGGGTGGATAAAAAAATTTGCCATATGAATACTTCAGTAGCTGCAGGTCAAAGTAAAATCTTAGAAATGCTAACAAATTTAAAGATTGCATACAGAAAGATAAGGATTAAAATTAGGGCGGGAATGATCAAATTTGCTAAATAAAGGTAGTGATCTGTTTAGTTTAGAGAAGAATCATTACATGAGATTAAAGGAATACTTAGCATTCAGGCAAATTATCATACAGTACATCACTGAAGCCTGCATGTATTTTCTAGAGCATTTTGACAGATGTGGGATTGTGCTACTTGTTGTATAACAAATTTCCTGGCAAGATTATTAATGTATACTAGCAACTTCAACAAATGTATACTTTTTTTGTTTAAGCATTAAAGAGAAAAAGAATTTTTTTTCATTACTTGATTTAAATGTTATTGTATCTGAAATTCTGCGACTAAGAAAATAAATGCAATAAATTGTAGAAGCAAAATATGGATAATGCCCCAGTAATGCAAAATTGTGGGGTAACTAATTTTTGGTTCCTTTTGTCCACATAAAAAAAGCCAAAGTGATGCAGAAGTGGCATATTTCAGGTAGCATGCAACATATTTAACTTGTTAAACCAGATTCTTTGTGTAACAGACAAGTAAGGGTCAACAGCTTTCTGGACAAAGTACAGAATAGGGTACTTCAAATCCTTATTTATAAGAGGAAAACCTGCTATAACACAAGACTGCTTTGAATAAAAGATGCTGTGTAGGATCCTATATAGGAATGGTTGCTCATGATGCCAAGAATACTGAAAAAACAGTCCTCCAAACAAATAACTGTTCGCTGAAACGGAGTGCACCGGAAGTTTTAAAACCCAGTATAAAACACTATTTGTAGCATTTCTATTATAGTTGGTCACATCTGTAAGGAAAGTATCATTCAAAGCTGACAACAAATATGATTTTTTTCCTAATGTATGCTGTACAACAGTAGTTTCCAATTAACTAAGACTGGCTATGTGGGTAGGGGATACAACACCTCCACTCAGCTTCTTTAAATTCCTCCTTTCTCATTAGCAAGCCAAGTATGCTGGAAGGTGGCATAAGGCCACCTCCTCTGGGCAGAGAGCTATGGGGTTCACTGCTTCAACCTGCACTGGCCTGCCAGGCCAGTGTACAAAGGTATAGAAAGGCAGCATCCCCAAGCCTGTCTCACTCATTTCTGTCTTCTCTGCAGTAAGCACCAAGGCATGGGAAGTGTTGTTGGGAAGAGTTACTCAGCATCCCCCCAGTCACTTACCTACTCCACATCACGATCAAGGGGTCAAACCAATCCCTCTTGGATCTTGCAATATCCCTTCAAAAAGTGCAGCTTCAATGACTGTCCGCCCTCCTACCCTTCATCTTCTCATCCTGCTGCCATTTTAGGAACCACAGCCTCCGATAACCATCTGCTCTGGAATCTGTCACTATGGTTTAGTACTATTCACTCATAATCCCTAAAGGCCTCGTGTTTTCTTCACTTCTGGTAACACCTAAGTCACTTCTACTCATTTCACTCCGTTCAACTCATTTCAGTTACCCTCCTATTAGCATTCTATACAATTACCAATACATAAAATCCCTTTTCAAAGCCCTAAAGCCATTGAAAGAGACATTTTGTCAAACAGTTTCCTTGATCCATCTACTATTATCCAACCTGAAACCATCTTTTCCAGCTGTCTTTCATTATCCCACGTGCTATGAGAAATTGCTGTTGTAGATTTCTAAAATATAAGATAGCAAAATCTGTGCAGTTTTTCCCCAGTATAGCTAGATTGTCTAAAGAAACCTCAGCAAGTGAGGAACAGGTCATCAGGAACCTTTCAAAGTTCAAAGAAAACATGTCAAATATACAGGATTATGATGGGTCATGAAATATGAAAGAAAGTCCATGTATCACTATAGGCTGGGAGCTGACTGACTGTAAAGATGCTTTGCATAAGAGGACTTGGGGATTCTGGTAGGCAGCAAGCACATAGCCAGCAGACTAAAGGGTGTGCTTATTCGTCTCTATTTGGCATAGGTGAGTCTACGCTTGCCATACTACGTCCAGTTTTGCCTCTTTTCTATCAATAGTACAAAAGAAATGTCAAGAAATTGAGAAGAGTCCAGCCACTAATAACATCAGGGAGCCACAACACCTGAAATATAAGAACTTGAAGGAACTCAGACGGTTCAACTTGAAGATAGGGCAGCTAAGAAGTGATCTAATAGTAACCTTCCACTACCTAAAGGTTACAGAGAAGATTAAGTCAAACCTTTCTGTGAGATGCAGTGAAAAAAAGAGTCAACTGGTTAAGTTGGTATGCGAGAAATTCCAATTGCACATAAAGAAACCAGAACAGTTTGTGCAAAGGGACTGTGTAATCTCCATCCCTGGAGGTTCTTAAAACCTGATCAAATGATGCTCTAAGCTACCTGTTCTAGTACTGAATTTATCCCCAGTTTGCACAGGAGGATGGAGCAGATTTCGTAATGATCTTCCCCAGACCTTTCCAAAAATCTGTGCATGCCTGATCGCAGTATCATATTCGTGACAATCCATTTTTTTTTCCCAAGCCTGTGATCCTTTATAGAACTTCATTGAAGGAAATTACTTAGGTGAACCTATTATTGTGGACTGGAACACTGTTTACAGAAAAAGGGAACCACTTTTGAACAAACAAGTCCAACAACTGTTAACCTTTAAAATTTTGCAGATTCCAATGAGTCTCCTTTTTAAAACAAAATGAGAATCAACACCACATATACTGTTTAACATATTTAATGTGTCTTCCTGAATTACCAACTAGAAGTTTGATTGAACTTTGAAGTAACTTTTATACAAACTGTATGAAAAAGGAAGAGTATCAGACAAAAACATAAGCAACTAATAATAAAGATGTACTTTCAAATACTTAAAATACTTTAAATTATGCTTATAACATTCCTGCGTAAGAAAAGATTTCTTTTTAATGAACCATTAGGTAAGCATTCTCAATTTAAGCAATAAAACTGAGCATTGTTCTGAAGTTCTTTGTTGCTAAGAACGACAGTTTGCCGTAGGCCATGGCTGTTAACTGGATCCTGCAAGTTACTTAAAGATTATATCCATATAGCTTTGATTTTAATGTGTAAGCACATTTCAGTGTGCCTACTGTTACATACAGGCTGAAGTGTTCTGCTATATGCTCTGCTTACTTGCTAACTTATTTAAGGTTTGATTGCATGTATAAGGTAGGTACTTCCATACACAAATATTAAAAGGGTAATTTGTATTCTCCTATGCAGAATATCTGCAAATCTCCTAAAGATCTGGATAACAGCAACTGTTTACTTGAGAGAAGCCTAAATTCTCATCTCTCTCTATTTTGCTATAGTAGGGAATTTTCATTATATTATTTATCTATGGTGTCCATTTTTTCAAGTTAGAATGATAAAGAACAAATAAATGATAATAAAGTTTTCCCTTTCAAAATCACTTCCCCTATACAAAATCCTTTCAGAAATGTGCTTTTTCAGTTTGTACCATTTTCACAAATAGTGGTAAAGATACATAATAAGCTCTGTGTGATTAATTTTTACGTAAATACACTTGAAGACAAAACACTAAAGAGTACTATTTGAAAAGTTTTTCCTTGACTTTACACCATCATAGATGCTGCAAAGAAAACAATAAAAAATTGCCTCTCAGAAAAAACAAAACCACAGAACAATTCTTTCTTAAATAACCTATAGTATGTCTGTTTGTTTGGTTTTTTTTACTAGAAAGATGAACAATCCTACTTGTACGGTACACTGTGCAACAAAAAAAAATATAATTATTGTATATCACCAGGGAAAGAGGAATTTCTTCTGGTATATCTTAGTGCTGTTATTGAGCATTGTACAAATTATGAATGAACATATTTTATTTGGAAACATGTTATTGACAGAAATCTATCAATAGTAATGTGAGTATTGTCAACAGCTTGTCAATATTAATGTAATTATGATTAACGGGCTAACATGGATTTTAGCTGTAATACCAAGTAACATCTCCTGCATTGCTGCTATCAATATAAGCACTATTATTGACCTGTTATGGGACTATCAGTATGAGATGTATTACCATCAGGCATATTTGTCAATGCATTCTGCTCACAAAAATTCTACATTTAAATTTACAGGTTTGTAAACTTTGCCTGCAGAAATATACAAATCCAAGTAATCTCTAGGGTGCCGTTTTATCCACAGGGCTATTCCACTGTGGATGAGTAATCAAGGCTGGTTTCTACTGGTTCAGTGCTACTGCGAAGACATTCCCTGCTTTTCTAGCATAATGACTAGAAGATAGACAGACATATATGTAGAAGCCTCAAGGTATTTTGAAGCATGACTTGTCAAAATACTTTCTGTGAAGCCAAATGAAAATGTATTTTAATAAGTAAAAAATGAACTTTATTCCTTACTGCTCTAACTTAAAACTGCATTTAGGATGCAAGAAGTAGCACACTCCTTCACTTTACTGAGTTAATGATTTAACTATTTTAGATAATCTCTTCCATGCAGCCAAAACATGCAGTCTAAGCACTGTACAGAGATGGAATGGACCACAAGAGACTACCTAATCCTGACTCAGCATGAACGTAAGCTCAAGAATATCTTGACAGATGTTTAACTACCAAGAAAGCTGATTCCACACTTCCTCTACGTAGCGTGTTCCAGTGTTTTATCACCCTAAAAATCTTTTATTCAATCTACAAGATCTTTATTATGAATAAAGATGGTTTCATTCCACAAGAGAAAACAATAACAGAGAAGAATTCCAGTCTACATCTTCTCAAGGGGAAGATTGGTGACGTATGTGAGGGGACCAGCTACATACAGAAGATCTGCAAAATAGACAATATATTCTTTCCTACAACATGCCTAGTATGATCCTCGAGGGAAAAAAAAAACAACACACTTCACTTTTTTTCAGTGGCATAGTTAGTATTTACCTTGAGGTCTACTATATATAACAAAACACAAAACTTTCAATCCCTCTTCAGCTTCGTATCATCTGTAACTTTTGTAAGTGCATGTTGTCTTCAATCATCCAACTCATTAATGCCTTTTCATCTTGACAGGGTGCTATAGATAATTACTCTGTAAAGGCAATTTTTCAACTTGATGCTGATAGTATCAGCATCTAATGGAGATAGTATCGATATTATGTTTCCCTAGCTTGCTTATGTAGGGAAAAAGACTTTATTAAAATCAAGTTACATTGTACCTAAAGTTCTACTCTTACTTACCTCGCTTTTCATTCTAAGAGGAGAAACAGACAAGGTTTCTTACTAATAGCTCATGTTAAACCATACTGGCTATTTTACAACCTCTCTTCTGCATATTTTTGGATACAAATTAATTGCAAACTACTTACTCCTGAATCTTTATTTGGAAACAAAACTGAGAGCTTCAATAATTCTCTTAGCAAAAGAATAAAGAGACACAAAACCACATATACACAAACTCATCTCACTGGCTATTTTTACCCCCCAAGACATCAAATAAATAAATAAATAAATAAATAAATCACATCAGTGGTGCCTAATTCCTCAATCATTCTGGGATGAATTTTATTAGGACTTGCCACTTGAGCACATCTATATTAAGATTCCTTAAGGCTATTCTTTCTGTGCTTTGGTTCCCCTCTTATTTCCTGTCTAAGATAATTTTATGAAGTAGCAGGTCACAATATATCTCTCTTATAAAGTATGAAGTAGAGAAACAGTCTTTGAAAATCTGCTACTTGTTCTCTTTTCTTATTTAATAACAGATCTAGGTAATGGATCTATCCCTTTGTGCCTTCTCTTACTTAGATTTTCGGGCCCTTCATTGATTCTTTTCTTGTGCTTTGCAAATTGAAAGTTACTTTATTCTTTAAAGTCATTGATTTTATTCTTACATTCATATGCTTTTCCTTTACATTCATCCCTAATCATGTTTCATTATTTCTGCCTGGACAACTCTTTTGATTTCCAGGCCACTGAAGAATTCCCCATATATAAAGTCTCTTTAACATTCATTATTATTATTTTAGTTTATTATTATAAACTATCTCAATACAAAGAAAAAACAGGACATACATTAGAGGTAACAGATTTTTTTAGTCTTTTCAACAGACTAGATTCTGCCAAGTCTATTCAGATCTGTGGCCAAGGCACCAGTGAAAGAGCTTCTGGTAAGCATGCTAGGAATCATACCCTCTTTGGAGAAACCAGCACTAACACACAGATCCTCTTCTCTTTAGGAATTATAGAATAATTCTGTCTGAAGAAGACCTTTAAGGTCATTGAGTCCAACCTTTAACTTAACACTGCTAAGTCTACCACTAAACCATGTCCCTAAGCACCACATCTTTTAAACACCTCCAGGGATAGTGACTCAACCACTTCCCTGGGCAGCTTGTTCCAATGCCTGAAAATCTTTTCAGTAAAGAAATTTTTCCTAATACCCAATCTAAACCTCCCCTGGCGCAACTTGAGGCTACTTCCCCTCATCCTATTGCTTGTTACTTGCAAGAAGAGACCAACACATTCCATGCTACAACCTCCTTTCAGGTAGCTGCAGACAGTGATAAGGTCTGCCCTCAGCCTCCTTTTCTCCAGGCTGAACAGCCCCAGTTCCCTCAGCTGCTCCTCATAAGACTTGTGCTCTAGACCCTCCATCAACTTCATTTCCCTTTCTTTAGACACACTCTAGCACCTCAATGTCTTTCTTGTAGCAAGGGGCCCAAAACTGAACACAGTATTTGAGGTGGGGCCTCACCAGTGCCAAGTACAGAGAGATGACCCCTTCCCTAGTCCTGCTGACCACACTAGTGCTGGTATAATGCATTCAGAATTGTGCCTTCAGTGCTGCCATACTGAGTGTGTGAGAGAGAACAAGCCATACCCTTGGTCTACTGTCCTTCCTTTTACGTTCACAAAGTTAGGCTACCAACAGATAGCAATGAAAACTATCTTTCCACCCACTACGAGAATGCTGAGATTTTTTTTGTTAATGTAAGGTGGTTTCTTCCTCCCCCCCCCCCCTTTCTTTTTTGTGTGAAAATGTATTCCATTTAACTGTTCTTCTCAGTTATTCTCAATAGCAAATAATATTTTAGATGTCAATTTGAAATCAATAAATTTTAAAAATGAAAAATTAAATTATATGTATCCAGTTAATTTTACAATCTTCCTTTACATCAAGCCTCATAATAAAACACAGAACCTGGACCCCAGCTGCTGAAAACCTCATGTTTTACCATTAATTTTCATCTCTTTCTTGCTCATCAAGTGTAGAGAGAAATATCCTCAGATCAAAGTCTAATTGGGAGCCCCAACTGAGCTGTCTCTTAATCACTGAAAAATTAACTTACCACTATATCATTACCTCAAATAACCTTACGAAAGATTGATTTTGTATCACTGTCTGGATTTCCATATGCTTCAGCCAAATACCTATCATTTTGTAAAGAACATAAACTGAGTATTTAACCATTTGGAATAACTACTAATACTAATTGAAAAGCCAGTAACACTGCCATCACAGAAAATCTTATTTCTTATAATCCTGGGAGGTAGATTATTTTTCAAGATGGAGAAAGTAAAAGAAAACATTGAATGACTGTAAGAAGTCAATTCCATAGATGAAATTCAGATTTTTCACTAATGAGGCTGAGTGAGCAACTATTAACATACCCCAGAATCCTGAATGCTATACTTACATTTAGTGTCAGAAGACAAAGTACAGGACAAAGATACATTCAAATTACAGGTTACTTTTCCAACTTTAACCCAGTAAACTTAGATTTCATAAAACGGGATACAGGAGATTAACCACTGCTGAATGCCTTAAGACAGCAAGAAAACATAACGATAGCTCATTGATTTATCTTCTATACACTACCTGCCAGAGTCAAAATATTAGGGCTTCAAGTTACAAAATCAAAACCAGCTCAGAGGAGCCAGAACTGATACAACAGTAATGAAGAGCAGTAGGTAAGTGCTGCACTGTTAGAAGCTGTACATCAGTCATTTCTGTCAGCATTTGATGAAAACTGAAAATCCCATGTCAAAGCAATACACTTTCTCGATGAATGCTAGCAACCAAGACTATTATTGGCCAACATTAAAGATATGCTGAGTACTAGGAGCTCTCACTGACTTGAGAAAAAATTGTGATCAGTCCGTACTCTTAACAGACAGATAAATAGATGCAAACAACTAGATCTGATAGACTAATTACTGCATAACTAATATTTCAGATACTACCTTCTAAAATTTATGATGTTAAATTTAAGGCTACAAGAGCTCAAATAAATTTGTACTCCCTGTAGCATAATGGCCATGGAAAGAACCATCCTACCAACTTCCCAGATATGGCCCTAATTTTCATTTATTAGAATAAATAGGAAGATAATTGTGTAACAAGTCATATGTTAAATCACTATTCTTCTTTATCCTATATGCCATTCGTCTTCTTCCCCCACCTTATTTCCTCTTTTTTTGTCATCCCTCTCCTTAGTATATCAGATTGCAAACTCATCTCTAAAAAGACTTCTCAATTGCACTAGTAAATCCCCACTTTCTGCTGTACTAAACTGTCCTGGTTTTGTTAAAAACAAGACCAGTTCTCTTTTAGTAAATTTTCCTTTCAGCTAAGTTCTTCTAAGTAACTGCACTTTTCTGAATTTAGCTGCAAGTTTTTTGAGATGCTGTGCTCTGGAACTGATAAGACGACCAATGAAATGCAGAAGAAGCCCACGTTTAGATTTATTGCTACAGCAACAAAGGCTTCTGGTAAAATTTTGCCAGCTCCACCATGAGACGGGTGTATTTGCAAGGAGGGGCAGACAGAGCAGGTGACTAAAACTCACCGAGTATTCCATCCCATACATGTCATACACCCTATAAAAGTGGGAGATCACGAGGGTCTTGCTCTCCTCGACCATGGCCAGCATCTGAAGAGGACCCTGCCCGTCATGCTTGCGATCCAAGGCCTCGTTCCAGACCCTGCATCCCTGAATCCAGATCCGGTTTACTGTGAAGTCCAGCCCAGGACTTCTGGGTGCCTGCCCTGCAGCTGCTGGAGTGAAACCAACTCTACCAAGCTGGTGGGAACACTGCACTACCGCGCAATATTCCAGATTGGTTTTGTATATTTTTATTATCTTCCCTACTTGTTACTAGCACTAATAAAGCATTTTAAAACTTTTTTCCGACTTGCAAGTCTCTCTTCCGTTTCATCCTTATCACCTTTCCTTTGCGGGGAGGGTGGGGCGTTAACAGAGAGCATCTGCCATGGTTTATTGTCGCCTTGCAGTAAACAGTGACAAATCTAGCTGTTGTTCCTTCTAATTATATTACTGATAAAGGAACTGAAAAGCTCAACAAAACAAAGCTGCATAGTAACTTGAGGCCTTCCAAAAAACATTATTCAAAAAAAAAAAAAAAAAAATTCGCTTGAACACCAAGATGAAGAGGCAAAATAAATGCCCAATATGCAATATTGACCCTCTTTCTTTGGACCTATGTAATGGGAATTATCACAGAATGGTTGGGGTTGGAAGGGACCTCTGGAGATCATCTAGTCTAGCCCCAGGGTCACCTGGAGCAGATCAGACAGGAATGTGTCCAGGCAGCTTTTGAATGTCTCCAGGGAAGGAGACTCCACAAACTCCCTGAGCAGCCTGTTCCAGTGCTCTGGCACCCTCAAAGTAAAGAAGTTTCTCCTCATATTCAGAAGGAAACTGAATATTATCTGGAGACATGACTTGCACTTACTGTTGCTAAACCAAAATGATGGAGGGTTTGGTTGGAGCAGTTTGACACAGCTGCAATTGTCATGTTTAACAAGGAAGGAACAGCCCTTTGCACTGAAAGTAAAAATCTCTGACTAATATATCAAGAGATATAAGTGCATGGCAAAGATAAAGATCCCTTGTACTACAAATACAGGTCTCAGCTGTTGTTGATCACATCAGCAGATGACAGGGAGACCCTTGTATTTGAAGAGATTGTGGTTATGATGAGGGTATGAGGTTCTGGTATAAGGATGGATAACTAAAAGTTACCTTACATTGCGTGTGTAAAAGTTAAAAGGATATAAAGCTTTGCAGATGTGCCATCCTTTGTGTTAAGCAGGTGAAACATCACACTGTGGCAGAGGTATGCAGCTCCTTTTCAGAATGGTTCAAAGACAGAACATGAATGCATGGTTGTGAGCTCACTGTGGGCCGTTACAGCCATAACTGTTCATTTGCTGGTTACTGTTACTTACCTGAAAAGTTGGCCTTATGCCTTGGGACATACATAGTATCTGCTTCACACTGTTGCAACGGCACTGTATCATATCATAGCTTCATTTGTGAAGCATAGCATCACTCCTAATTTTATGCATCTTTTCTATGACCCTCCTTACCTTTCTTCCATTCCAAACTACCTACAAAAAACAGTCATCTAACTTAAATTCCCATCTGACAGCTCTGTGTTTCTGTTCTGATCCATACGAAAGGATCACTGGATAGGTATGGAGATGCCAGGATGAAGACTGAGAAGATACGCAGAAGGGATTCAGAAGCAGTGTCCATTCTATATACTCAGATACAATTTACCATAGATGATAGAACCCTGAAACTTTGAATTAACCACCTCAGACTCCTCATTTATGAAACAGTCATTTTCCAGATTTTATTCCCAGATTTTATTCCAACTTCCTTCCTTTTTACATACATATGCATATCAACAGCACCATCATGAATATTCAGTGATATGCAAGTGTAACAATGCTGATCCAAGCACTGTGCTGCAGGAACATAACATCCTTTAACCTTTTATTAGAAATACTTATTAGATGAGAAAGGTAAAAACTGTCCTAAAAGCATAGCTAACTGATAATTAACCTCTGTCCACACCTGTACCAAAAGAAGGATTGTAAGTAACAATGCCATTACAGAATGTATATATTTACAGCATTTTAAAGCCAAGAAAGCCCTGTATCTACAGATACACAAGCTGATGTAATTTCTGACAGCTGTGGTTGCTTCCTCCCATCTTCCTTCAGCTGTGTATTGCCACCTTTTCTTACAGACTAGTGCCAATACTCATTTGACCCTCTACTGAACTGTTCTTTTATGTTAAACTGGCAGAAACCAAACCTGTTTAAATATATTTTTCTGCAAATTCCGTACACGAGCATGTCAGCACAGCATCAGGTTAAGACTTGTGCAGTACCAGTAGGAAGAGAGCCAGGACCAGGAAAAACAGGTAGTCAGGAAACTGGCTGCCTTTAAATCTCAGCATCATACTGTTATATCTGCAAGCAGTCAGTAGCAAGACAGAAAACCAAACCTTTCATTTCTCTAGAACTGTTCCTACTGTCTTCAAACCCAACATGCTGGATGTGCAAGGATAACACCACAACACTGCAAATATGAATAATGAAACTTTTTGTTTTCTTTCAAAAATGAACAGAAAAAAATATTATTTGTACAAGTCCGCTGCAGGACTCACAGGCTTGCAGCTGAGAGGCTACTCTGTTTAAATAAGTAATACTATGTGATTCCTCCCCACTCTTATGTTTTGATATGATTGTACTTTGAAATGCTTGGCATAGATAGGGACCAATAGGGATGCTGGGAAAATGAGATGTGCTCAGTGTCCCTAAATCTTGACAGTTTTATTACTTGGTAATTATGGTAACTTTAAGCATATGAAGGAAGACTGATGCTTACAGAATTAATAATATTACATTTGAATAGTATTGTTTTTGAATGTATTTTTCAAGTTTTCTTAGAATTTAAATTTGGATTATTTCCTTTCTTCTACAAGTACTACCAATATTAGCAAAAATGGAGATGGTGGAGATAATCAGTGGCAGAGAGCATTTTTAGAGAGACTGTTCCTACTGATAGAAACACAAAGAATATTAGGAATGATTCCACTTAGCTGTAAAGGCAGAAAACCTCCACATGCCCCTCTTGCAGGGAAAGGAGGAAGTGCCCAGACCCAGAGTCAAGTTTGAATCAAACACTGCACCAATGCCATAATTAGTCTTTCTTCTCAGATCATGTATTTGTCCTTTTTCTTCCATCTCAAAGTTTACTATTTCTCTCAATTTTTACCCTCTCTTCCTCTGATAAAATCTGCATTTAGTTTCCTTTTGAAAGCAGTCTGAAATAATCTCAGAGTTCCAAATTTCTTGCATTCCACCTCCGAACCAAAAAAAAATCCCTACCACAATCTCTGAGAGGGGCATGTTACAAAAAATCCAGCATCCTTTCTGTTCTCCTCCTGAAAATTTTTGTAAAGTTTAGATGTGAACTAATGATACCTGCAGATGTAGGCCAGATGCATGCCTAGTTCTAGGAACCATCTAGTTCATCTGAGAATCTGTAGGGCAGAGAGCCTGCTACCTTCTCTGTCCATGTACTGCACAATCTGACTCAGGAGTCTGCAACTTTTTAGCAGAACATACTTCCCCCTCCATCCTCCCCCTAAAATTTGCTGCTTTCAAACTTAGTGCTCAAAGAGCACAGAGAGTGCTGTGAAGTAGCTGGGTTTGAAAGCATACAATTTAATTAAAATGAGAGCTGTAGCATCGCACTCTTTCTCTTCCCCTTCACTAATCTATGTGAAAAAGTATATATTCTATTAGATCTCAAAAGCAAACAAACAAACAAACCAAACACACAAGAAAACCCCCAAACCAAACACAATCCCCCCCCCCCCAAAAAAAAACAAACAAAAAAACCCACACAAAAAAATAACCCAAACCAGCTTAAGCAGCCTGCCTGAAAACACCATACTGAAGCAACCTTCTCCTGCAGTCCAAGAGGTGCAACAAGTTGTAGGGTCTGTAATCGTTAATTGCACCAGCAATACAGTGAATTTGACTCTATTCCTATTTTTAGTCATATACAACTTACCACCATTTAAGTTGAACTTTTATATTCACCCTCTAAAAGCTCTAAAAACTGTGTGAATTCAGATGTTGTTCCTGGAAAGTTAGCATTCAGAAACCAGACCCTGCTAGGGAGGAATTTACATTAGGTTATTCTAACAAAAGACTGATTTTAATTGACAAAATTACCATCTTCTAACTGCACACATTACAAAATATGAAAAGAATGTACTTGTATGCATCTTAGAAGTTGTTCAGCTTAGTACATACTAAGCAAACGTATAAGGCTAACATATTTGTAGAGAGTTAAGTGTACTTACGATGTGAAAGACCAACAGACACTACATGATATTTATAGCATGGAGTTGGTTGTGATTTAAAGAAAGATATGCCTCTCTTGGAGCTTGCTGGCAAAGGGTTAGTTGTTTTTTTTTGCAGTCCTTCTAAAGTAGGAGAGAGCAGTTTCCCTCTCTGAATTTCCTTAGGTATGTCTGTGAAAGTCCACTGGTGAGTTGCCAAATACTGCTTCTGTATTTATTGCAAGCTAAGATTAAAAAAACAAAACCAAAAACAAACAAACAAAAAACAAACAAAAAGCCAAAAACAAACAAACAAAAACAACAAAAACAAACAAACAAAAAATTCAGAGTTGACTGTTAGCCCTCCCGTTTGATTTTTTATAAATGTGATAACAGGCGAAAGTAGAAAGGGATCAGCATGTTTCTTGTAAATTTATGAAGTCCAATCCCCACTTGCTTAAGCAGGACCATCTGGAGCCAGTTGCACAGGACCATGTCCAGATGGTTTTTGAATATCTCCAAGAAGGTAGGATGCACAACTTCCCTGGGCAACCTATGCCAATGTTTGGTGACCCCCACAGTAAAAAAGTGTTTCCTGATGTTCAGATGGCACGTCTTGTGTTTCAGTGGGTGCCCATTGCTTCTAGTCGTGTCACTGGGCACCACTGAAAATAGCCTGCTTCATAGGCATTGGTAAGACCTCTTGAGGCTTCTCCATGCTGAACATTCCCAGCTCTCCCAGTCTGCCCTCTTAAGAGAGATAGACCAGGGCCTTAATCACTTTTGTGGCCCTTTGTCACACTCTCTCCAGTGGGTTCATGTCTCCCCTGTAATGGGGAGCCCAGAACTGGATACAATATTCCAGATGTGCCTTACTAGGGCTGAGGAGAGGGGAAGAATCTGCTCCTTCAACCTGCTGACAACACTCACCCTAAGGCAGCTCAGGATAAACCTAAACTGACCTCCGTGTCACCAGAGCCCCTGTCCCATTCAGCAGTGAGCCCACATTTTCCCTAGTCATCCTTCCGCTACTGATGTATTTACAGAAGAACTCTGTGCCTTTGACATACCTCACCAGTTTCACTAAAGCTTTAATGGGAGGTGATTTTCTTCATTTGGTAAAAAGGATGTTTTCAACAAATGAAAAAACCACAAGTCTGGACCAAGGTAGGCCTAGAAGTTAAAAAGAGTTAAAAACAGAAGGAAAATTCTAAGCAGAGAGTTATTTCAGATGCCTTGTCCCCAGATTAATGCAAATTCAGTATGCTCTGTACTCAATATATGTACTCAATTATTACTTAAAAAAATGTAAACATATACACATAAAATTGTTTTATATATACATATATAAATTGTTACCTATAAAAATACCCAAACAGCTTCCCTCTTTCACCTTCCCACACTACAACACAGATTGGTGGCCAGGAAAGAGAACGTAAATATAAAATCTTTGCAAAACCTTCACAGACAATAGCTTTGAATGTATTCCACTTTCCAACTCACTTGCCAAAAGGGGAAAAAAGGAGAAAAAAAATCACGAAAAAAGCCTTTTTAAAGAGTTCAGTTACACATATTATAAGTGTGAAGTTATCTCTCTAACTCCATATCAGGTAACAGAAATGGATGCCTTCACGTAGCATTAACAAATTAAACAACATAATACAGAGATGGGAATTATTACTACCCTGAATAGTTTATTTGCTACCCTAATTCATGTCTCAGCAATTATAATTTGAGCTGTTTTCCTACTAATCATTACATAAACTAGTGATAATGGACATCCAGGAAGTGGAAAACAAACTGCTAACGAGTAGAAACTGAAGCACAATGAGGAAGAAAAAATTGTAAAAGAAAGTACTGATGAAAGGGACCAGAATAAAAATAGTAATAGCCTTAAAGTGAACACTTTAACAGCAACTGGTTGCTGAACTGCAGATTAATAATGGCTCTAAAGAAGTTAGCCATGAATTCACTGACTCCCAGTAAAATTAAACAAATGGCTAAAGATTTTGGAATCAGATTTTACTACAAACTGGCCTCACTTCATCTTTGACCTTGGTGAACACTTCTCTCCCACTGAGAGGTAAAAGATGATACAAGAAACATACTTATGGACTGAAAACAAATATACAGTGCTGTGGTTTTCAGTATGGGCTATATCATAAGTGGAATTTATAAAACACTGGCCATTCAGACTAGATCTACATTAATTTTGTGTCAATTTTGTTACTTACAGGCTGCACAAAACTTGGATTAACAGAAGGGAGCTACTGTCACCTTTAGCAGGCAGATCCTATAGGAAATCTTGTCACCCATAGCAGGCAGTCACAGGAAAGACTTTTATAGGTCTTAAAGTTTCACTCTCTAAACTGACATTAGAATAACAATTTAGATAAAAGTTTCCCTCTGCCAGAATATTATGCCCTTTCCTCTCTACAGAGCACGTTGCCAGGCTCTGTCCTTCCTTACCTTACACCCCGGGCCTAGCGGGATACCTTGCAGTCTATCTGCATGCTGAGACACGCACCAGGAGACAGAACGTCAGTGGGACTCACGGAACTGCGGCGAAACTCAAGTTTCTATAAAGAGGGCCAGGAGAAGCACCCGGGGGGGCTGCCCCGGGGAGCCACCCCGAGCGAGCTGCCAGACCGGACTCTGTCGACGGCTACGGCTCCGGCTCCGGCAGCAGCGCCGTCCGCCGCGGCCCCCCTCGCCGGCAAGGCCGGCGGCGCCCCCGCCCCGCGCCTCGACTGACCTGCGCCGCCGCCGGGACTCTGCAGGGGTACGGGCGCGACGGGATCTACCGCGAGCTTCCTAGTGAAGGCCTACGGGGTCGGAGTCTTCCCGGGCCGCCCCGGGGACTCTGCCCTTCGCCAGCCGGCTGCGGCCCCGGCCCGCGGGCGCTGCCCCACCAGCAGGCCCCGCCACGTCATAGAGCCAGCTCCCGCTGCGTAGAGCGGCTACGGCAGAGACAACAGACAGCACAAGTAGCGGCCTAGAGTGGCTTTACAGGAAGTACTCTGGGAGGTCGAGATGACGCGCTAGAAGGGCTCCCGGGATGGTATCCGTGCCAGGGTGAACGGCCGGGCGGTTTGACCGACAGGCCGAAAAGCAAATCAGTGGCTCGAGTTTGGCATGAGGAGCCAATGGGAGAAGCAGGAGGCGGGGCGGTTGCGGGATCGAGCGTGGCGGAGCGGGTTGGGGTGGTGGGTAACGTGCGTTTCTCGGTCTTTGTGAGCGTCAGGCGTCCTGGTGGAACCGGAGCTGCGGTTTAGCCATCTTCGGCTCGGCAGGCGCCAGCAGCGGCTTCTGTTTGCCCTGACCGCCCGTGCGGCGGTGGAGGGGCTCCCGGCGCGGGGTGGACACGGAGGGCGGTGAGGGGGAGGTGCTGAGATCAAGCGAGTTGGAGTCGAGAGCAGCCTGGGGTGCGGGCGCGGCCAGTGGCGGGAGGGGGGCTTATGGTGCATTTGCTGACAGGATTCAGGGGTTGTGAGAGGAAAAACTGAGCAGACTAGGGAGGAAATGTGGCAACAGCCTTTAAGTACTGCAGACGGGTATATTTCCAGCAGCTTGACTGCACTACTGTTTGATGCATGGTTGATTGGTTGGTTACTGGCATTAGTGACAGCCATGCCCTCCCTCGTGAGTCTCAAAGTGTTAAAACGCTGTGGCTCAGAAGGTATTATTTGAATACATTACTCACTTCGTTGAGGAAAATTGCATTGGAAATTTGACTGTTACGGTTCTAGAAAACAAAGGGAACTCTCTAAAATGTGAGGAACAGCTTGAGGGGAATCTACATTGTTTATTAAACATAAAAAATAAAAGACACTAAAATAGTGGTTTATTTCCAAACTAACTGTATTTAGTTTTGGCATATTCAAGAAAACAGATTCACAGGTGTGGTTAAGGGTCCCAGTTCTTCAGATGACTTGCTGAGGTTATCTGCTAAGGAGGCTGTGGGAGGCTTCTATGGGCATGTTTTGATAGATTCTATACCTTTTTTATTTTTTTTTTCCTAATGTACAGCCAAGAAATTAGGTAGCACTCTGGACTACTTGTGGTGTCACAAAACAGGATACAGCCCTTTATGAATATTATGGTCTTGAAAGACCAGTTTTATTGAAGATTTACATGTCATTCTTCACAATGGTAAAACATCTTCATAACAAGTTTGTTAACAATGAGTAATTCCCCTCGTAGAACAACTGTTTGAAGTGAATAAGGCTAATTCACATAGCTGATTTCACAAAAGAAGGGTTAGATCTTTTTACGTGAGAACTACATTTTCAGCAAAATGAGGTAACTTTATCTTTTGAGCTAGGACAGCTCTTTGGTTTCAGAGAAGGACATTGTAGTGGAAAGCTTATGACCACTAATAAGGGAAAAATAATCACTCGTAAATGTTTAGATAGTCTACCATATGTGTCAAGGTATTTTGGGGTGATTTTTGCTTTGTTTTTGAAACAAAACCGTGCAATCATTTATTTCAGCTGTGGAGTAATTAATTGAATCATGGAATAAATTTATTATCATTTATTTATTGTTGCTCATTTGAATTAGAAACAAAGAAAAACACTTCCTTGTGCAGGGCACTATAAAGAGCTATATCACTGTTTAAAAATCTTGTGAAGTGAGCCCCTGTGTGCCATGAGTGTACCAGAGAAAGACAACAGAGGACCCGCAACTCAAGACTGGAGCGGTGTGCTATTTCTTGGTGGGGCTGGTATTGTGGCTGTCCTGGGAGCCATGCTTTCTAGGTGAGAGGTTGTTCTCCAGCCTCTTGCCTGTGTTTTGACCTGGCACTCCAGGTGCAGCTGACCATATGTGTCTGTCACATGAGGTCTCTGAACAAAAACTTGCAATGTTAAGTTGTCAATGCTTGGAATACTTACAGACCCTGTAGCAGGAAGTATACCTGGGGAGCGCTGAACAAGTCTTACATGCAGAACAAGAGTTTTGATGAGTTCTGGAGTATGAGTTTCAGAATAATTCATGAGAAACTCTTGATGAAGCCACTTTCCACATTCACTCCAGTTACTGAAATAAACAGTAAACAAATAGGGGTAGTTCATGTCTGAATTTTGTTCTCATTTCTGTACTCATCTGATACTCACATTTCCTCCTGCTGTTCCTTCTTTTGTTCATATGGAGATCATCTGGCCCTGATGCTGCTGAGAAATCTCTCCTCCAGGACTCATTGTGGACAAAGATAGCAAATTCATTGCTGATCAAATTGGTTTTACAGGCAGGATAGCCTCAGCTTTTTCTAAACTGGAATAGAGCATGCTTGCTTAAACTATACTACAGTGATGAAAAAGGGAGTTTTCAGTTATGCAGAATGAAATAAGTAGCAAACAAAGGTTACCTTTCTCTTTGAAAAACTTTCAACACCCCTTCCTCCCTGCAAGTAGTGCTTGCATTGTTGTGGTTTGCTGGTGATTCAATAATCAAAATCGTATTTGTAGTGTCTTTGTAGCAGACTGCATAAATTAGGAATTTACTTGCTGCAGTTAATGTTCTTCCTGAAGCGGAAAAACCACAAGGAAGGGGCTGAAATATGAAGAAAGAGTGGGGGATGGAAGAAAACTGAGAAGCTAGACCATACCTTTGTCCAAGGTTTTCATTCATATCTAACCTTCCCTGTCACTTCTATCCTTCTAATTCTTTCAGATGATAGAAAAATGTCCTCTCTGACTACAGAAAACACTCTCAAATTTCCATGCTGCTCCTTGAAACATGGTGATGCTTTTAAAGCAGATATTTTCCATGGCCTTAACTGCTCACAGGTCTGTCCTAAAAACAAAGTAGCCACTGTGCATACCTAGTAAGTACTGTTCATAAACATTTTTATAATGTTTGACCTTAAGAGTGACCTGAAGATTAATGGATACGTTGTATCAGTTTTAATGGGTCTCTTCTCTCTTGGATGCACACATGTGACTCCCATTAGCCTTAATGGGAGTTGTATGTGTGCCTAGAGGTTAGACAAGATCTCTAAAGGTGCTGTTATGCTGTGTTGTACTAACGATCTCATAATTGCTGAGGTGCTGCACCTTTGCATTGAAAGCAAACAAATTAAATCAGTCCTGTATAAGTTGGTATACTATCATACTGGCACGTATGTGTGTTTTCCTGTGGGTCCCTCAGTACACAGAGGTAGAAGACAAATCAAATGTGGAATTTAAATTTTAACTGTGTCTTGCCTTCCTTTTTATTATTTTTTTTTTAATGTAAAATCTTTTAATGAGTTTGATTTGTAAGGAAGATGAATGTTCATTATGGTGTAGAGGAATAAGCTGAATGCAGTGTTTTATTTTATCATTAAAGCATGTATTGAGAAAAGGAACTGAATTGATTCTTATTTTTGATGTTCCAAATCATGCACTTTGAAAAAGGCAGTTAGGTCTAGAGGATTAACATGAAGCTTGATGTTGAATTTTAATTATGGCTTTGTTACTCATTTCTTCCAAGTGCCTTTAGACAAAGCACTTCACCTTTCTTTGATTTCCCAGTATGTAAAATACCTGCTTGCTTCTTAGTGTTGTAGACATAAATTAATATCTGTTCTATGCTTTGAAATTTTAAGTTGGGCACATCCAACTGTATTCTGCTGGCATAATCATGACAGCACAGGAGGAGGAAAAAAATCACAGTACCTGCCTGATACAGCTAGCAGAGCCTTAGTGGAGATGCAGATCTGCTGAGAGAACTGATTTTGTTCCATAGTTTATGATGCATAAGGCAGTACACTGGTCCTGAAAAATCTTCAATATGTTTTTTTTGTGGAAAGATTGTACCATAGGCAAATTTACATTGTATAGACATGAGAAAATTTTGTAAATCAAAATAATGATTAGAATTTGACTGTCACATTTGTGTGCTGTATTCCATGTCTATTTCCATATGTTCAAAAATAAATGATGATGTAGTCTTCTTTGAAAATCTAAATTTGGGGAAAGAATGAATCTTAATATTTATGTTCTGGAGGAAAATAAGGGTTTATGTGGTAACCACCATATTTAAAGTACTTTGTTGGTTTGGTTTGTTTGTTTTTTCTTTTATGAGATTAAGGTATTATATAAACTCAATTTAATGATTCAGTTTTGCTGTTTGTGAAGTAACAGAAAGATCTTCCTTTTTTGTGTGTGTTTTTTATAATAATTATTTTATTTTGCCCTTACGTGGTTCTTAGTCTCTAATAGAAAGCAATTTTCCACTGAGACTATGATGGTAATATCATTAGCTCTGTTATTTAAAATACATGGAAAAAATTTGTGAATGGTTTTGTAAACATCCTTCCTTATCTTTAACTCCCATGTATAACATACATAGTATAGTTTGATCAAGACTTTCTTCCTCATGTGATTTTGAACATTGATTTCCCTCTTTTTTAGTAATTTGTGATTATTTCTCCATTACTCCTCCCTTCTAAAGAAGAAATAGTTATTCTTATCAGTCTTATATTAAGGCTATGCAGAATATTGTTAAAGAAAGTTGAAAATTAACTCAAAATCTAGCTCATTTCAGTTTATGTATACTCATCCCCCCCAAAAAGAAGGAATATGCCTATTTTGTAGCCCTGAAAAACTACATACCTTTGATTTCCAAGTTCTTAGGTGAGTTTCTATGTATTTTACTTTCTTTGTCCGAAATTTTTCTTTGACTACATCCTGTAAACTCCCAGAGGCAGGGATTTGGTCCTATGTATTTTTACAGTGTCAAGCACCTGCCCTCTCATGAAGGAAGCTTCTACTGGGGAAAAAAAAAAAAAATCTATTTTTGCTATTATTTATAGACCAGTTTTCTAAGCAGAATAGGCACCATCTCCAAAAGGATTTAGATTTTTTTTTCTTTTTGCAGCATAACTGTGCTTATATTATTTTTGATAGTGTAATGATTGACTGAGAGTGAGTGATTTATTCTATCCCTTGTGTTTTAAGGGTGATTGAATACTGGAGCTGGTTGTGGAGTCTCCATCCCTGGAGACAGTTAAAACTCAAGTGGACACAGCTCTTAAAAAGCTGCTTTGGGTGGTGGGTTTGGACAAGGCAACCTGTAGAGTTTTGCCCTAACCTCAACCAACTCTGTGATTCTGTAATTTGTGTAGTTACCTTGTCAAGACCTTTTCAATGTAGACCAGTTTTCAAATACCAGTTCAAATATTTAAAATGGTAATTGAGATTGAGTAGTTTTTGCCCCTATGTTAAAAGCACACAAACAGAAGCAGTTAGCATAACATGATTGGCCACATGGAAAGTCATAAGACTGGACAGTTGAATATATACAATGCATTGTGTTGAGTAAATTACACTTTTCTCAGAATGGAAGGACTGAACACAGTACCAATATGAAAGCTGCCCATTTTTCAGCCTCACTTGACAAGTACCTAAGTAAATATAGCAATAAATATTAATTGCATTAATTACCTATGCTTAATTTTTGTGTGTAAACCCTTGATTGCCTTACAAATTGATTTTGTATTAAATATTCATTTATTCACACAACTATTTTTGAAATAAAATAGTTACGTTTTAACTAATAGAAATATTAGTTGTTTTACTGGGAAGTTAAGGTGTGGAAGCTGAGAACAAAAGCAAGGTATTGGGATTTTTTTGAGTTATAGCTGATTTTGAAAACTACTATTGAGTAGCTATGTGTATAACTTAGCTCTAATTCTGATTCACTGATATTTACTGTAGTCAGCTATTTGCCTCAGTTCAGTAAAAAGGTAGCTGGCCTGGTAAACTAAAGCATGGTCTTCCGTTTTAGCCTCTCAGTTTCATAGTCCTGTGCCTTCACTAAGAGCTGAAAGCTTTAGTGCGCTGAAAAGTGGGATGATTTAGGCATTGGCACCCTTGACTTTTGACTGTAGGGGTTGCTGAAACAGTGCAAGTGGAAAACAGGTTGGTGATACCATCTCCGTAGCAATTTGTTTGAACTTGCCCCCAGAGCACTTGAGGATTTTGGAATCTTGTCATTCATTAGACAGTATTGCCTAAAGTTGTTGGGTATGCAAGAATATTAAAAGTCACTGATTATATCCATGAAAATGATCTACAACATTGAATATGTCCAAATACTTGTAAGGATGCTAATAAATCACTCTAGATTAATGATTACTATGTGAAATTAATAAAGAAAAATGAAATAAAAAATATGAAAACCTAGCATTGCTTTTGGTAACCTGCACTTTTTATTACCTCTACTTGCACACTTCAAAGATTGAAGAAAAGAAGAAAATGAAGGGTTAAATTTGTTAGTGGTCTGTGGAGAGGCTGTTTTGGTAGGGTTTCTGTAGGTCATGTTGAAGCCAGGTACAAAAATGAGTACATTAGTACAAAAATTGCAGACATCAGGGTGTGCATGGAAATACGCTAAAAAGGGCCAGAGCTTGTCTTGACTTTTTCTGTTTTTTCTAATAATAAAATTTAAATTTTGTCCTTTGAATTCAGTTTTGCAGTGGAACATGAAAGAGAGTTCAACTCTGCGTTCTTTTATGAGTGAAGAGTTTGTCCTACTTGGTTAATTCTGTGGCTAATGTCACAGAAAAACACTGCAGGAATTCAGTGGTCTTTAACTCCGTTTTTGTAAGCCACAGTTGTTCATAGCTGGGATAAAGGAACTAAACTGTTTCTAAATGAAGGTATATGATAGATAAACAGGAGTACTTGTTGTAGGTTTTTTAGGGAACACATTATTGATGATTTCATCACCATGATGTAGACTTTTCAAACTATGGTTTATTTCAAATTGGAGGATATTATCATCAGACATGTCATTTGCCATGTAATGAAAAAAAAAAAAAGACTGTTCACATACTTGTATATACAAAATGATCTATGTTATGCAGATGCTTGAAAGCAGGAGAACTGGATTTGAGAGGAAACCTGTGCTGTATGCTGATATCAAGAGCAACCTAGATCACATTGGTATCACATCAGAATAATGTTTTACAGCCTCTGCCAATTTAAAAATCAAATTGATGTTAGATTTGTATAGAACAACACATTTGACTGACAGGAAAGGCTGTTATAGATGGATGTGGTGTTCTATCCTTGTATAACAAGGGGTTTGACTGACAGTTTAACAATAGTACACTTTCTATCCCATATACTCTAAATGATTATTATTACAGTACAAAACATTTTTGCACTTGCTGAATATATATAACATATACACTTGTACACTTTTTATGTAATAGCGTTCAAGAAGAGAGGGTTTCTTTTATATCTTAACGAGGATGACAATTAGTGAAGGCTCAGTCTGACACTTATAACCAATGTCAAGGGTTGCTATTGTGGTGCATGGTAATGTAAAAACTATTGGGTACTTGGCTCCCAGTGAAGGATCAGCATAACTCTTGACACATGCTGTATGGTGGATGAAATAAATCTCCTTGGAGAGCAATAGAAATATTTCTTAAACTGAAGACTACCCTTCTTGTTCTATAATCCCTCTTTTTAGCTTTGAAGTTCTTTGCATCGCTGCAAAATGCAATTTAAATCTGAAAAGTAACTGTTTAAAATGGTACCTATTAATGCAACAAATATGCTTTCTGTGCTTTACAGTCAACATTTCTCTGATACGAGACCTAAGGTTCTTCTTCGGAGCAATAGCCAGAGATAAAGAAGGTACAGTTTCTCTTATTTGTGTCTCTCCATCATTTTCATTTAGGGGAACCATCTTTTAGTAGTATCCTTCTCATTTTGAGATCCACACTTCAGATTCTTGGCATCCTTTGTCCCTTTAGATCTCTGCAGCACTGTGTACACTAACTTGATTCTCAAAGCACAGGTGTCTCCTACTTTGTGTAGGTTTTCCTGAAAGCAAGGGCCCTATGGTGTGTCTACATTATATTTGATGATGATATAAAGATAAACATTAAAATTTAGACTTCTCCACAAACTTCAGTTTAGTGTAGCATGCAACTAAGGAAGAAGGCATGCTCTTCTATGACCCTCCCAATTAAAAATAATATTAAAAAAATTGAATGAAGTAAATGGGGCCACATTCATCAAAACAAACCTCTTTCTTATCTTTCTGATTATCTAGGTGTTATAAATATGTTATAAATAAAAATATTCTTTTTACCATATTGTGTTTCTGTTTTGGTTTGGTTTTTTAAACTGCCTTACGGTGAAGGTTATTTTTCTTAAATGACTATATTTATAAGGGAATTAAGTAGATTAATTTTTTCACCTCATTATGTACAAACAGAGAAATCATTGTATCTCAGGTTTGTTCAGTAAGATTTTATTTTTCTGTGGAAGGACAAACTCAGTAAATGTTTTATCCAACGACAGGGTTATTTATTAGCTTGGGGCAGTGACAGTAATATTTCCTGCAAAGCACTAAAAAGATCTTTAAAAAATATTTGCCCTGCTACTGGTGGTGCCAGCTTAACTCTTTGTCAGTTTTAGATGTAATACCAGTGCTTCTCCAGTAGTGATTTATGAAATGAAGGAAGGGATAAAAGTAATTTGGGAAATAATATTATCCAGTTAGAAAACGATCATTCAGAAAAAATTGTAGTTTTATCAATATAAGCTGCTAAGTTTTTAAGTGAAGCAAACTAAAAAAGAATTCCATTATCTGGAATTATATTGATCTTCACATAGTTCATTGTGATAATGCAAACATCTGCTACTTAATTTGAGAGAATACTAATGATAATCATCTGTACATGGGCCAACTTGTAGAGATTGTTAAAGCACATGCTTTGCTGACCACTGAGACTTGTTGAGATTGTAAACTCTGATTGCGTTCTAGTTTCTGAGAAGGATGCGTTATATGGGTACAGAATTGTACTCTAAATCCTCTCAGCTGACCACATCTGTCTGTGTTACTCTTGTTTAACAAAATGTTTCTTTCTCTGGCATCTTTCCTCATCTTACTTAACCTTACTTTCTGTCCTGAATTTGCTTGTTGTTCTCCATGAGCAAATGTAGGTCTAAAACTGTCTCATCTTAGTTTTTCTCCCCATTTTGCTGTGGTGGTGGTGTGTTGTGTTCTTTTTTTTTTCTCTCTGACCTTTTGTATCGTTGTTCCAGTAGCAGTTGTCTGTCTAATCTACCTAATTGTCTTTGGTCTTCTCTCTTTTATGCTTCTCTCATCTGTGAACTTTCAGTGCTCAATTAGTGAAGGAACAAAAAGGACAGAAGGAAATGTTCCCTTGCTGTCTATTCTTGTATTTGGCATTGTAACAGCCTGGAACAGAGGCAACTACAAAGGGCTGGATTAGCTCCTTCATCTCTAGCTTGGAGAATACTCAGTAGGGATATTTTTTTAATAGACTTTTGATTTGGAATGAACTTTCTGCTGAGCATATGCAAAATATAATTTGCAGAGATTCTCAACTTGGCCAAAGGTGGGAGAATTTCTGCAGGGTTTATGAAAGCATGGTATTGAGATAATTCATCCCATATGCGTTATTTCAAATCTTGCTGTTAAATTGTGATGAAGTTTATGCTTTTAAGCAACGTATTTCCTCACTTTTAATAAGGACAAAGCATTTCCTTCATACTTTATTTCTGAAGTGGATGCAACATTTTTCTTGACATCCATGTGTGTAATTCTTTCCCTGGTTTAATGAAAATGAAGAGTGCAGTCTGGGACAAGCATAAAAAGATGCCAGCCAAAAATAATAAGGATTTGTCACTTGGGGAACTGAAATATTAGGTTTTATAATTGGGTGAAGTCTGATGTTTGTAAATATTTGCTGTACAATGAACACCACTTAAAAATATGCGCAGGGGAAACATACACATTTGTCAACTTACCTTACTTTTCTAATTAAAAAAGCCCCTAATTTTCTTAGCAGAGACATTTCCTCTCAGAATAAAGACCTGAGTCTAGAGTCTCGTAGATAATATTCAATTTGCAAGATAGCTTAATGAAAATATATTAATAGCTTTTTCAATAAGTTAATAGCTTTTGAGTTCATACTAATTAGTTTGTTAAAATATTCTATTGGTCAAATACTTTTTTTTCCCCTCAGTAAAAGTTAAAAATGTAGCACAGTCTTACAGATAACATCTTGTCAATAGAAAGGGCAAAATGAGAAGTAGTATCAAAATTGTTAGAAAAAAGTAATTAGCAAGTGAGTGATGAAGGAAGCTGCCATAACTGGCATCAAAGATAACTTTCTGTCATTTTACAGCAAAATTTGGAAGTGTAGGAGTGGATCTTTCAGAGAAAGTGAGCATTCTTGGGAACAAGGATATGCAGGCAAACTTGTCACGGTGGCACACTGGGTCCCAGGTGTCTTGCATTCCTGAGTACCTGCAGGTGGTACCCTGATCTCTGCCCATCCTTAGTGGGCAGAGCGACATGGAATTAAAGCATGTGTCTTCACATTGAGAAGATAACGCGTATCTCTCATTTTCCACTTTAATGCTGTATTGCTGGAATAGTGCAATACTTTATTTAGTGAGAAGTAATGAACTAGTTTGTTTTGTTTTGTTTTGGTTGGGGTGTTTTTGTGGGTTTTTTTGGTTTTTTGTTTTTTTTTTTTTTTTAGTTGTATGTCCCCTGCATCCTGTCACTGTAAAATCAACCTCCCTCTTTCTTTGGCATCTTTTAGTGCTGCCTCTGGATTTCCCTATGGCTTTCTAAAACAATACCCCTTATATCCTTATACATTTCATCCTCTGATATCCTTTGAATCCCACTGCAGTTTTTCACATTTCTTTCTCATGTCCTTTTGAAAACATATGCTTGTAGTACATGCAGCTTCCTTCTACCTCTGTTAGCTGGGAAAAAGGCATAATGTGGTCTGGCTTATTCCAAACAAAGCTTGTGCTTATTCCAAAGAATGCATATGCTGAATGGCCTGTTGACTGTTGTCAAAGTGAATAACATCTAAAGTCTCCATGTTCTACCATCAGTCAGGGAATTAATAGAGGTTATTCCCACCTTTGTGTCCCCTGGCCCTCCCTATTTGCTGAGTACCACAAGAGCTGTAATATCTTTAGGAACTCAGTCACTCTCAAATTTGGTAGAACGAGGTCCCTGGATTAAAATTTAAGGTAATATAGTCAGTGAGACAATCTAGAGCTGGGGAATATTACTTGAGATAATTTATTGCAAACCAACATGGATCTCTGATCACTGTTTTGAGTGTTGAGAAGAAAATGACAAGCAATTAGATGCACATTTACATAAACATTTGTGTCCCACTTACCCCAGTCCAACTGCACTTACATTGCCATGAGTTGTACTCAGTCCACGCAAACACTGCTGGTAGGGTGATGAGCAGCCAGGAGGTTGAGGTGGTCCATGTGATGGTTTCTGTCTGCTAATCCATGTCAATGGTTCCTGTGTGGGTCACCTGTAAGCCACAGTCCCTTTGGGGTGTCCCTGCACTGCTGTGGGTCACTAGTGGCTACAGTCCTCCAGGTGTGTCCTTGCCCTGCTGTGTCTTTCCCACAGTCACAATCCCTTGGGGATGTCCCTGCTGCCTTTGGGCTTGGAGTGTCTCATCCTCACCAAGTGTGCCTTCAGCCCCTCACACCTGCCTCTTTCTTAAATATGTCTGAGGAGGGATGCTGCATGCTCCTCTGGTAGACTGGAGTTTTTTTCCACCATTTTTATCTCTTGTGGGATAGGTTGGAGCCAGTTTTGACTGGCACATGACAATTCATAACCTGCTCCTGTATAGGTTACCACTGCAACTCCTGCTACGTAAGGCCTTTAAAATATGCTCATTTACAGCTAAGTAAAACAAGATTAATGGATAGACAGATAACATAATCAATACCTCTTGTTTCCATACAAAACTATGGAGGAAAAAAAGGAGGTCACTAACTTTTCTTCTGCTGTTTTTTTCATAGAAGGCAAGGTATTCACATTATCATTCATGGGATAAATGAGTTGCTTACTACCAAGGAAGAATTTTTCAGTGAACTTTAGTTTTATATAGGCATCTAATAGGGGTGTTCCTTTTAGAGTGGTATTATATAGGAAAGACTAGCAGAGCAATTGATTTGAGGTTCTGTCTCTCTTGTATTTTTAATTAGTGGTTCTTCCTTCTTACAGTACAGCTGTTACAATTGTTAATGAAGCAATTAACTGTACTCGTTGGGTAAAAGAAATAACAAATTATGAGGATCTGGTCAACATGTGAATTTTCTTATTAAAATTCCGGCTTTCTATTCATTCAGCCTTCTCTCAAATGGCTTATTTTATTCTGACTATGGCAACACTTCAGAAAATGTCCTCGCTCTCTGAATAGCGTGTCTCATTTTTACATTGGTTACAATTGGTTAGGTCACTTTGCTTTTATATTTTTATCCTAATAGCATTTTTCTTCTTCTTTTGGAAAAGAATTTCCTGGTTCCATACTTCGTTGAAAGTATTTTTTTCTCTTGATTTTTTTTAAGGTTTCAGCATTTTTCAGTGATTTAATCTTCAAGCATAACTGTATAATTATCAGTTTCATGTGAAATCTGGTTTGATCAAACACGATACTGTTTTAGCTCACTTGTAGTAAATTGATTGACTTCAATGTTGTATAGAACCTTGACTTTTTAAAGGATTCACGTAATAATTATTCATTATTTAGTTTAAACTGTGTTATTGTTTTGCAAAGAAGACAAAATCCTGCTCACACGGGGAAAAGGATGGAGCTGCAGAAAATTGTAAATATATTTTCACTGTGGGTTAGAAAAATAATTTCACTTTTTCCAGTCTTTGTGGCAGTCATGAGTTTATGAAAGGAGTTGAATGAGGCAAAGAAGTTTGTGTAGCAAACACGGTTAGAATTGTACAAGGAGTTAAAATTTGTCTTGGTAAGCTTCCAAAAGCTATATCCTAAAGGAAACCGCATTGTTAGTGTGTTACAGAACCTTTAACCTGTAGCTCAGTCTAAACTTCTAATAAAAGTAAGAAAGTTTGCCCTTTCCTGCAGCAGTTCCTTGGGGCTACATTTTAAACATTTTGATTCTCTTTAGTTGCTTTTATTTCAATACGTATTAACTTACATGGGCATGCTTATTATGACAATTAGGAAAAAAAAGTGACGAAATAACGTTGAAAGATGAGGAACAAATTAGTATTTTAACCTGTGGTAAATGCCAAAATTTTGAATGAGGTGATCCCTCTTCAATGTTATGGTCTTAATTTTTTTTTTCTTTTCAATTCATGTGCAAATGAGACTATTTCAGTTCTGTATAAATGATCTGAGTAATCAAAATAGAACTTTGCTTCAAAGGGCTGAATCCAATGATAAAGAAAGATGATAAAGAATCCAATGATAAAATTGCTTAGTCTGAGGATATGTTTTTGAAAGCAGACTGGGTAACTCATGTAAGATCGTTACTACTGAATTATTATAAACATAAATTTCTTTGTAGCATTTTTTTTTTCCGCTTTATGGTTACTTGTTATTCTGTCTTTCAAGTCCTCTGTTCAATGTCTATTTTGCTCGTATATTTCTGCCTAGGCTTTGGGTTTACTAATTCTCAGAAATATTTGCTAAATTGGATTAATATTATCTTCTTCAGTCCACCGTAACTGAGAGAAACTAGAAAGCTGATTTAATGAAAGAAGTTTAGGAAAAGAGTTAATTAAAACTTACAGAAACCTAGAGGAGATTTCTGATAGTAGGCTGTTGCGTCTGGTAGAAGACTAAGCAGATCAATGCATGGTAGGTGAAGTTAGGCAGATTTAGATAAGATTTAATTTTATAGTGAGAATACTTAACCAGTGGAACAAATGGTATAGGAATATGATGGGCTCTTTAGAGCCTGAAGTCTTTTAAATTGGAATTGGAGGTCATTTAATACAATAAACTGTGGCTTAAGCAGAAGTTTATAGATTTAATTTGGAATCATATAATTCTGTTGTCTGTGTTATTCAGGAGGTCAGCATAGGTGATCATAATATTTTTCATAGATTTAGGTTCTATAAATCTACAGTTTGAGTTCTTATCTGTGTGAGAAAGGGCAAAACATTGGATTAGAAAGGAAGGTAAAGGAAGAACACAGTGAATCTGAACTTGAATGATACTGTGACAGAAGACCTGTCATTTATTTGATTTCTACTCAGAATGATGTGCTATAGGTATGGCACTCAATTAGCTAATGGGAGGAAGATGTTCCCATTCAAAATAGCATGTGGGTGGGGATTATAAAAGCCTATCTGCACCTTGCAATGCAAAAGTAATTAGCTTATGTGCAGCTACTGATAAAGTTTTCTGTTGTTAAGAGTGAAAGTAGTGTTTCTGTATAGTATTTTAATATGCCATGTAAATATGCTAGCTGATTTAGTGCTAGTTTGGTTGTGTCTAATGTTAACAGTGCATTGTGTGGCCTCACTGTGCCATTGGAGTTGTAGTTGGCTTTCTTGGAAGGATTTTATTTTTGAGGAATTTCTCCTGTTCGTGCAAGGAAGAAATGCCAATTAAATGTATAATGCATTTTGATTACTTTTGGAGTAACTGCATTAATATTTAGCTAGGGAATTCTTGCTTTTAACTAGAGTTCATTAGTTTAGTTTCTTAATGGATTTTATTCATCTGCCTCATAGTAGGCTTTCTGCCTATGTTGGCTCTGATGGACAAACTCACTTTAATTACTGCTCATCAAGTCAATAAAAAAGAGTAACCAGCTAAAAATGAAGGAGAGGACACCAAACTGAGTGGTGCAGTTGACACACCTGAGGGATGGGATGCCATCCAGAGGAACCTGGACAAGCTCAAGAAGTGGGCCCATGTGAACCTCATGAGGTTCAGCAAGGCCAAGTGCAAGACCTTACATCTGGGTCAGGGCAAGCTCTGGTATCAGTACAGGCTGGGGAATGAAGGGGTTGGGAGCAGCCCTGAAAAAAAGGACTTGAGGGGTACCACTGCATGAAAGATTGGACATGAGCCAGCAATGTGCACTTGCAGCCCAGAATGCCAATTGTATCTTGGGCTGCATCAAAAGCAGTGTGGCCAGCAGGTCAAGGGAGGTGATTCTGCCCCTCTGCTCTGCTCTGGTGAGACTCCACCTGGAGTCCTGTGTCCAGCTCTGGAGTTCTCAGTACAGGAAAGACATGGACCTGCTGGAGAGGGGCCAGAGGAGGCCACCAAGGTGATCAGAGGGCTGGAACAGCTCTGCTATGAGGACAGGCTGAGAGAGTTGGGGTTGTTCAATACTTAAAAGGGGCTTATTAGAAAGATGGGAACAGACTTTTAAGGAGGACCTTTTGTGATAGGACAAGAGGTAATGTTCTAAACTAAAAAAGGGGAGATTCAGAATAAAGAATTTTTTTATGATGAGGGTGGTGAAGCACTGGAACAGGTTACCCAGAGAAGTGGTAGATGCCCCATCCATGGAGACATTCAAGGCCAGGCTGGACGGGGCTCTGAGCAACCTCATGTAGTTGAAGATGTCCCTGCTTATTGCAGGGGGGTTGGACCAGATGACTATTAAAGGTCCCTTCCAACCCAAACTATTATTTGATTCTCACATTGGTTCTTACGACTTTCCCTCTCATAATTTGTCTTGTGTGCAGTTGGTAGATGCACAGGCCAGCAGTGTAGCTAACCATACTTTTTTATTTCTAGAGGGAAATGGTTTGATTGTGAATTCTAAGGTGACCAATTTGGCACCTCTTCAGCCCCTTTAGTATGTCCTTCTCTAATAAGAAAGCAGAGTACTGAGGCTACAGATGTAAAGAAAGCACTTGCTTCATCCTTCATTTGCAGTCTGAGTGTGTCTGCTTTTATTAGGGCATTCCTATGGTGTAGTGGAATCTTTGCCTTGTTTCTTGTGGAGAGGCATAGAAAAGTGACCACCTTACTGAAAAATGGGGAACCTGGTGTGTCAGTTCACAGTGCAGCAACAGATGTGAAGAAAGGGAAAAGAAGTTGGTGCCAAGTACTGGCATCGTTGAACAGTGCTTAATCTTCATCCTATATCATCCTTCTATACTAAGAAAGAGAGAAATGCCCCTGTCCTCCATGGAAGCTGTTTCATTCTCCTGAAATGGAAATCAGTGACAGCAGAGATGAGAGGCAGCCATCCGAGCCCTAGAAGAGGAAGCAGCTGTCAGCTGCAAGAAGCAGCATCTTTTGAAACAACCGCTTCCTCCTTTTGGAGGCAGCAAGGGTTGAAAGTCAGCCAAGCCCTGCAGTTTCTCAACCTATGTGTACCTGCATAAAGCAGAAAGTGAATAGGGGATGAATGGTGTTTCTAGAACAGTCTTCTCAAAAAGAAAAAAAAGTCTTGACATGCATTTGCTTGCAGGTAGTATTGCTTACCTCTACATCTAATTCTGACATGATTTTCTCAAATGAAACTTTCAAAATGAAGAGCTAAAAAAACCAGGCATCTGAAAAGTAACTGAAATACCATGAATGGGCAAATTGTTCTTCACCTGAAACAAATTTTATCATGCTAATGAATTACTAGATAGAGTATACTATCCATGTGCTATATCATTTGTTGAGACTTTTCTTTAGCTATAACTCTGTGTTGTGTAAAGTCCAGCTGAGCTAACGAGTAGCATCATCAGTCTTGGGCATGTCTCATGTTTCTCCCCTGGAACCATTTTCTAGAGCTGTAGGAGATAGCTTTGCACTGATAGGGACAGCTGAAACTCCTCTAATGCCCTTGCGTACATGTGTTGATCTGTATGTTTAAAGTTGAGTTTGTGAGATGGCTTACATTTTGAAGTCGAAAGGTATTTAATTTTTGCTTGTTCTTAATTTACTGTTTACTTAGTAATATCCAGTGCTTACCTTCAGTGCTGTCCAATATTTCTCCACACAGTCACAAGGTGCACTTCTACTATTAGCTGTTGATGCTTTCTGTCACTAATATGTTGTAATGTTGGGGCAGGTGGAGAGGTGTTGGTGGTGGATTTAGAAAAGTAATGCACCACATAAATAAACAGTTCACCTGTTTTAACCCTGAAGTCTGAAAAAAATTAAGATGTAAAAAGTGTCAAAAAGAAGACCCAAAACCAAACATCTTTTATGTCCCTCTGTTTAAAGGACAAATAGCTTGAATACTAAAGGTTAAATTTTTCATTTAAATACATTTTGAATTTACCAGTTAAGTTATACATGTGTAAGTAACATACGTATATGCATTGTCTTATATGAATACATTATTTCTGTGATTTACACTTGGAATTTAGGATTTATCAATGAGATTCTGTCAGAGATTGTATTTCTTTCCATCAAGCAAAATCAAGAGTGGAAAATAAGGCACTATACAGCACTATATTTTTATTCTCTAGTGTCAAAACCAGATATGGGGAGTGTATTTATTATAATTTCTGTGTTTCAAATGATGACATTTGTTATTCTTCCTTCTGTGCTAAAAATAAGATTAAAAAATCAATAAGTACTTCAGCTAAGGGCCATGGACTTTCTGCTACATGTTGCTGTATGTTGTGAGTAGTTAAATATTTATTTCTTTTGTTTTACTCATCTTTTGTAAGCCATCATTGCCATATTACATGATGTTTCTCTCAGAATGATTCCCAGAGCACATAATTAGCAGTATGCGGCGATTGGGCGTAAGTCCTGTTAAAAAAACAATATAACATCCCAGTTATTTTGTTTTCTTTTACTCTTCACGGATCATAGAATCACAGAACAATTTGTGTTGGAAGGGACCTTCAAAGCCCATCTAGTTCTCTTGCCCTGCAATAAGCAGGGACATTTTCAACTCGATTAGGTTGCTCAGAGCCCCATCCAGCCTGGCCTTGAATGTCTTCAGGGATGTGGCATCTACCACCTCTCTGGGCAACCCTGTCCAGTGTTTTACCACCCTCATTGTAAAAAATTTCTTCCTCACGCCTAGCCTGAATCTCCCCTCTTTTAGTTTAAAACTGTTACCCCCTTGTCCTGTCATAACAGGCCCTTCTAAAAAGTCTGTCCCCATCTCTCTTATAGGTCCCTTTTAAGTACTGAAAGGCCTCAATAAGGTCTCTCTGGAGCCTTCTCTTCTCCAGGCTGAACAACCCCAACTCTCTCAGCCTGTCCTCATAGGAGAAGAGTTCCAGCCCTCTGGTTGTCTTGGTGGCCACTTCTGGCTCCTCCCCAACAGGCCCATGTCTTTCCTGTGCTAAGGACTCCAGAGCTGGACACAGGACTCCAGGTGGGGTCTCACCAGAGCAGAGCAGAGGGGCAGAATCACCTCCCTTGACCTGCTGGCCACACTGCTTTTGATGCAGCCCAAGATACAATTGGCGTTCTGGGCTGCAAGTGCACATTGCTGGCTCATGTCCAATCTTTCGTGCAGTGGTAACCCTCAAGTCCTTTCTTCCAGGGCTGCTCCCAACCCCTTCCTTCCCCAGCCTGTATTGATACCAGAGCTTGCCCTGACCCAGGTGCAAGGCCTTGCACTTGGCCTTACTGAACCTCATGAGGTTCACATGGGCCCACTTCTTGAGCTTGTCCAGGTCCCTCTGGATGGCATCCCGTTCCTCAGGTGTCAACTGCACCACTCAGTTTGGTGTCATCCACAAACCTGCTGAAAGTGCACTCAATCCCACTGTCTATGTCATTGATGAAGGTATTAAACGGTAGTGGTCCCAGTATGGACCCCTGAGGGACACCACTTGTTGCCGGTGTCCATCCAGACATTGTGCCATTGACCACTACTCTGTGTGAGAGACCACCCAGCCAGTTCTTCATCCACTGAAAAATTGTAATACAGAAAATATAAACTAACTCAGTTTATTTTGGATTTTATTTTTTATTCAATTTTAGTTTATTTGGTATTTTCATTTCAGGTTGATTTAGTAAATTTGGTTTTGTGCAGATAGTAAAACCTTTTCTGCTTGTATTGCTTTTCTTTTAGGAAAATGACAACATTTATTTTGGGAGATCTAATGTTTCTGTTTATTTCAAACGTGACAGTAGAGATAACCTCATTGTATACCTCTTTTGTCAGTTTTTAAATATTAACTTGAGATTTTGTTCTGAATTTTTTTCAGTTGTCACACATCTCAGTCATTTTGAAACACTTTTTAACGTAGTGCTTTTAAACTTTCAAATAGAAGTAGGAAATATGTTTTAATCATTTCCACTTAGATTTATATATGTATGTAATTAAGTTGAATATTTTAGGTATTTACTTAAGCATGTCATACTGTTTAGATTTGGGGGGGATGCTTTGTACTTTTTGAGAAGAATATGTAACATTAGTTCATACTTACAGTGAAAACAAGGTGTCTTGATATGTGTGGAAAAATCGCTGTTTTAAAAATGTGGAATTTAGATCAAATACAACACTGTGGCTATACTGGGAAATATATCCTAAATTTATAACTATTACTATGTGTGAGTATTTTTATTCTGGAATAAGCATGGCCACGGACAAAATTCTAGTGATATAAATCTATTGGTAAATTACATTGCGTAAACAAGCTGGAATTACATGTGCCATGTGCAAACTTCTGTGCACTACACTGTGAAAGGATCTAAGTTGGCCTGTGCTAACAGGTTAATTCTCCCTCTGTGGATATAAAGGGAAGCAAAGTGGAAAACAATGTAAAAAACATGTTAACATTACTATAAAAAGTAAAAAGCCTCAGTTATTTTTTAAATTTTACCTGGTCTGCAAAAAGACTATAAAATCATGACTTGATTTTATAGTACTTAATTCAATATTTTGAAACCTTTTCATAGTAAAGCCTTTATACTTAGGAAATTGAAATCAATAAATTCAAAATCCATAGATTTGAATGATTATTAAATAAAACATAATTCAAAACAAGTAAATTTCTTCCTTTTAGTTGTTCTTAATCTGTTGTGTTCCTTTTGATGAAAAATAAAATAGAGCAATCATGGGAATAAGAGGGCACTTAAAAATGAACATTTGAAGTACCACCTCTGGTTAAACAAAAAAGAAACCCCAAGAATCTCACATGTGTTCAGCAATGTGTGACTGATCTGACAACTTTGCTCATTTTCTTAAAGCTGTAGAGTTCTGTGTACAGGATAGAAAAGTCTGAAAGTCTTTCTCCAACTTTATCAAACTCATGCTCAGAAACACGTGCATTTGAAAATGTGCAACCTGATGCTGTTTCTCCATTATGAAAACTCAATAGCTGTCCCTGATCAAATAATGACTTTTCCAAATTTAAGTAATTCTGTGGATTATGAAGCTTTAGAGGAAAAGTCTATAATAATGAACATACTCTCTCTTCTCTGTTGCTTCCTGCGGTATGTAAATAAGACCTGTAAACAGCCTAGAATCAGATTGGATGATGAGGATAAGACAGAGGTAGATACTGCTTATATTATTATTATTGTTGCAGCTGAAAGAAGCTGTCATTAGGGTACAGCCTGAGAAAAGTGGCTGGAGATTTCACAGATTTATTTTTTGTCAGTTTCTGAGATATGCGTAGTTTGCAACAGGATTTAAGAAATGCCAATTTGACAAATACAAGTCATACTAAAAAGCAGAAGCATTGAGGTGAGCTGCATAGCATTTTGAAGCCGTTTGTGTTTTCCTAATGGTACCCTTTTATGAATGGTACACACTAGCACATCTTTAAAACTGCTGGTGTGAGAGAAATTACATGGTTGGGCCTCAGAATTATTTATTTTCCTTGTTGATCTTACTATGAACATTTTTGTTCCTAAGTAGAATTTGCTCTGCTGGTCTTAAATGATGAGTAAAGAAGGAGTGGGAGCTTTGGAACCAACCCATTTGGCACTGGAGCTATGTGAGGATTGCTTAATGTGTGGATTGAGGACATGAGACAATTACAGAGTAATAGACGTTACAGATGGAAAAAGACCTGTTAGGTCATCCAGCTTGTCTCCTTACAATTCAGGACTATTCCCTACAGAACATTTTCCAACATTTTGTCCAGTTTGGTTTTAAATGTCCCAAATGATGGAGATTCCACTACTTCCCTTGGGATGCTTTTGTACTGCTTTGCAGATCTCACTGCCAAGTAGTTTTTCATAATACTAAGCTGTAGTTTTTTCTTTACTTGTTTTTGTTATTACTCCTTGGAATTTATTTTTCTTTTCAAAAGTAATTATTAAATAAAAATCAGTCATAAATATTACGCATAATTATTAGTATCACAATGGCTGTCTGTGTTTTCTGTTAATTCTCTGTAGTAAAATTGTGTATTTTTAATTTTCAAGTGTTTTTCTTTATATGTCAACATTGCGAGATCTCTAATCCCTTCCATTGGCCTTCTCGGTACACTTACTTACACTTGTCAGTGCATGTAAACACCTCTTCATAGTGAACCTTTTACCATTTACTAGCGAACAAATGAAATGTTAGGAAATACTTTGGATGCATTGGCATGGACCTGTGATTAGAGTTTCCATATTATTTCAAAGGTGCATAGTAACAGAGCAACAAAGGGAAGAAGAAGTAGTCATGACTGTTCACGTGCATACATTAGTGCTATTCCTCTGTGACAATATATAAACAATGTGGAAGTAATTCCTGAATAAATAGATGACTTTTTGTTGAACAGCTTCAGGTACTTTACGGTTACAGCATACAGATGTAGGTTGTTGCACTAATTTGTGAGTCAGAGTGTTTCCTGATAATTAGCTCTTTTCCCACATTTTTTTTTTTGTGATACTGGCGTCAAGTATAGTAACTCATAAGGGAGGGTAGCTGTGTTTTGTCTTTAAACTAGTACAGACACCAATTCCCACATGCATCTATTATTTGAACAAGTGATTAGTTCTTTAGGCTCAATCAGCAGTTAGACCAGTTACTATGTGGCTCTTGAAATACTGTTGACCATTATATGGCATTAAGAACTGTATAAATGTTTTGGTATGAAGTGTCATTAGGGAGTGGTGGTCAGGCCAGTTTGAGATTTACGAAACCTTTTCTTAGAAGTCAGATAAAAAACCTCTCTTCTTTCATTGCCACACTTAACAGCTAAAAATCAAGAAGGCAGAAGGAATGAAGGGTCTGTCTCCTTCAACAGTTCTTGGACTTTTTGTTCTTCTTGCAAAACTGTTTTCCAGAGCTGTGCATTAGTCTGTTCTGAAAGGTGGATGTCCTCGTGTACATTGGTTTCTTGATGCAGCTTGGCATTTTGTTTCTCAGTTGTTTTCTGTTTATTGAGATGTTGTTCACATTTTGCTCTAGCGAGGTTTGAGTTTGATATGATTGAGGATCCTAATACTAAACTTGTTTTCATATTCTTTGTGCAAAAAATGAACTTGCTGTGCAGAGTTGGTTTACAAGGATTCTACCAACCAAACCCATATTTCAAGAGAGACTCTAAATTAACCATATGATGCTGCTGATCTGATGTCATTGATCTTTGTGAATTCTTTATTAGTGAGTTAGCTATCTTAAATTCTCTGACCTAGGCACAAGTGATGACACAAATAGTGAAATATATGGTTTAAATGGCAGTCACTAATTTCGTATATCTCCAGTTCATATGTACAGAGCCTAATCTAACTTAATTGGGAACATTGGAGTCTTTAGTCTGATTTTCAGCTCAGAGGAAGTCTTTTTGGTTGAATAGGAACAAACCTTTGTTGAAAGTCAGGACTCGACACATTTGACCATGCCTGAGGATGTAACATGAAGCATAGCTGCACTTTCCAATACATGTTATTCAGGGCTTACATGGCATTAGATTCACAAAGTTACTCAAAGATCATAACCCAAATCCAATAATGAAATACTATAATTTGTGAACTTCTCTACCAGCGTGCATTGTAGTGTTCCATGAACAATAACCATAGTGCTATATCAGCCTTATTTTATGCACTCTTCCTTAAAAAAAAAAAAAAAAAAAAAAAGGCAAAAAGTTAATCTGTTGTTTATGTTGAGTAGCATACCCAGCCCAACTTGTCACTGGAGAGATAAGACGGTGTTTTTATTAAACACAAATTTAGAAGGTAACCAAGAATACCTGTGTGTACTTTGCATTCCGTTCTCTGGAGTTCTCAAGTGTAAGTGGTGACCCAGAACACTGGATAAATGTGGCTACCCTGAAGGAGATGGTAAGTATGAGACATGCTAGCAATCATACTGCTTCTGATACAGCAAAGAGTATATTTCTTGCATGCAGTCTACTTAGCCTTCTGAACATTTTTTGTAGCCACTGAGCACAGTATTTACTGCTGACTCCTTCCTGTTAAACAGAAAATAAATTCAGCTGTGTTTATTTAGAAAAGGAGGAGTTAATCATAATGAGGCAAATGTTAATGGTAATAGCAGCTAGACCTCCAATTCATAGTCACCTCGGTCAGACTCTGCTCCATTCATGCCCTTGAAGAATCTTGTGCTATCCAAAAAATAGGATTAAAATCACTATAATTCCAGCCAGCACAATATGGGTCTTTTTTTCCATGCTGGAAATGGTAATCACTTTGAAGGGTTTTGTCATGTGTGCAAATAGGAGATACCTAGCAGAGCACCAAAATGCTGGCAGTATGTAGCATTTTCTATCTGCTCCATCAAACCAATTGAGAAAACTCCTTTTTATTGGCTGTTGTGCACTTCTTCAGGAAGGTTTCCACTCTTTCCAGGATAGCTTCTGCATTTGCTGTCTCAGTGGTTGTGTTCAGTATCTCTGATGAAGATAAGGCTACCAGCTCACTCAGCCTCTATGAAAAAAACCTGTAATGCAACACTGTAAAAACAAGTAAGACCTCTCTTGAACTTTGGATATCCTGGAGTGTTCTCACTGCATGGCTGAATATGTCCTTGGAAATAGTAGCTGTTATTCTGTTACCTTTTCAGGACCAGTATGTCATCTTTGCAACTGATTGTGTATGTGTGTGTTTGATTTCTTTCTATCCCCTGAAACTTCAGAAATGAGAGGGGGTTTGTTGCTGGAGAACGGCTCTTTTCTATGCCTTCCCTAAATCAAGTAAACATTTACCTGGATGTTACCTTGCATCTTCCAGGCCATAATTCCATTATAATACCTATATTACTTGAAAAAGGGATGTTATGGCACAGAAAGCAAGTTTGAAGGTCCTCATTAAGTTTAAAGGACTTAGTTTTCTGTTTGATGTTGACAGCAAGATTATAATTATTAAACTGATTACTCATTACATCCTAATTTTCAGTGATTTAGCCAATATTAAGTATGTAATTTCTCTTCCAAATACATGCTGCAGTTCAGTACTCTGGGTACATTGGACTATAATTGGAATTTCCTTTACATCCTGATGCTGAAAAGGGTGCAATGACCCAGCAAAGAATTTTGTATGTCCATGTCCTCCTCCCATTACTCTGTAATTTTTAATTAAATGGCAATTGGTAGTAATTGGCCATTATTCTTCTGTCAGAAATGTGTTCATGTGCCATGCACATTCGAATGCAAACTACAGCTTCATCACTTCAGTGATGCTTTCCAGTCTCCTTTGTCTCCTAGAAATCATGATTCTGGTTTGTCTTGTTGGACGCATGACCTGTAAGTATATCCAGTTATTCCAAAATGTACAATCAGTTCTGGACCAGGTCTTCATGTTATTCCTTTAGATTTCTGGTGCCGCCATAACTGACTTGATTTTACCTAGCTGTCTGATCTCAAACCCACCCACAAGCTGGAAGTCATTGAATACTGAGGCAGACCCAATTCGTGATCAATCATATGTACCAGAAATGTACATTTTAATATGGACAAATAAATGAAAAGTCTATGTTAGGTGAGTCTTGTTTGAAAGATTTAAAAAAAACCCCAAACAATGTACCATCCTTAAAATTCTAAATTAAAAATTGCAGAGGTGTATCAGGAAAAAGCGAATTGACTCGCCACCAACAGTTTCTGTGAACAAGTATTATGCATTGCTTTCTTATACTACAAGTTTTTAAAAAGACTTTGATGATGCAACAGTCATATCTGTCAATCCTGCTTTGAACTGTTGCAGCTTTTCTTTGCAATTTTACCTTTTCCTGTTCTGACTCATTGATTTCGCACATCCACTGTGTTCCTTCTAAGTGAGCGGCAAGCTACCAGCTTCAATACTAGGTGTTTTTCTTGATACAAAAGCCTGTCTATCTGTCATTTTTATTTAATGGGGCACAATTATTAACCTTAATTATACTTAGGGTCCTTAATTACACTCAGGTGCAATTCTTAAAGTTCCATGTCATAGTGGACTTGATTTGTGGTCCTGCATGAACTACAATTCATAATGGTCTTCTTGTGCTTTATTTAAGGACAGAGCTGGTTCCATCCCTTTCCAGTTTAACACAGTCATATAAGTATAGCATACTGATGTCCAGTGCAAAATATTTGTGTCACATGCATAGCCTTTTTCTCTTCATCTGCAGGAAACAGGTCTGCTGTAAACAGCAGGACCATTTTCTTTAACAATAAGGAAAACAATTTAAGGGTGTAATTTCATAGTTAGCTTAAAACATTGCTTGCCCTCTTTCTTTCCTTTCTACAAAGTAATGCAGAGAAGCTTGCTTACCTGTCTAAGAGTCCAGGAAAATAAAAATAAGTGTTCTTCATGTTGGCGCATGATGGCTACGGCAGCACAAGGGCTTTCTGGAACACCACTTAGAGCATGAGGATTACATTTGTTTTAAGGCAGCACATCTTTGATTGGTTTAATCTACCATGTATATATTCTCAGTGTGTCCCCTCCTACAGCATTTATCATTTTTGATTTTGGGGAAAATACCCAACTAGCTACTACTTGCAATAGATGCCTCTGGATTCGTGTTATTATTCACTTAGCTAAATTTTTTGCGGTAGGTTACATTCAACCATGTCCTTGCAACTCCTCTGTGCCTTGTCTTAGACACTGGACAAAAACACTGGTTATAACTTATGTGTAAATGCATGGTGAATAAAACAGAGTATTATGTTTATTTCTGCTGTTTGTCAAATATATTGAGATTTGAGAAACTCATATGTGAAAAATTGGAGCAGTAGAGTTAATGTCTCTGACTATGCACATCAGCAAATACAATGCTTTTAGATGCTGTGATTGTTGGGGGTCTTAGAGGGATTCCTATGCTTGACTAAATCAAATAAACCTTTTATATGAAAACCACAATCTCCGTTCTTGATATCTGGTACTTAAAATCTGTAAGTACAAATGTACTCATTGTTACTCATACCAAAATACTGCCCCGCATACTCGTGCCCTTCCTCCACACCTACAAGCAATACATCCAGCACCCTTTGGATATTGTTAATCTTTGTACATTTTCTGAATTGAGGGCCAAAGAGAGAGAAAATCCCTAAAGTATATGTCTATACTTCTCCTCCCACTTTTTTTTCCTTTCTTTTTTTTAGTTTTTTGGTTTAATGGGGAAGTGTTAAAGTTCCACATGCATATATATGAAATAGCCTGGCATCCAGGAATCAGTTTGTTTGCACCTTGCAGCCCGCGCCCTGGAGGCTGAAGTGTATTTGAGCCCCATCCCTCTGCTCCATCCTCATAACTTATGTCTGGCAAAATTCTCAGGCATGTAGTTGTATCATTTGTATAATTTAGGTCGTGATCTGCTGTTAAATATTTCTGTTATTAAGAACAGCAAATGGGCTAAAAAGAGAGATTTCTTATATATTCACATTGAGTTATCATCTTTTGCATCAAACTCTGTTGAATTATTTTTTCACCTGAGAGAATTTGCCCAACACCTCTTTTTCATAACTATGCTGTTCACATCATTCATGGCTGACTTTTGTAAATCTTGGTATCTTTTTCCAAAGATGGAATTTGATAGGTCTAATTTTCAGTGGATGAACATGAAAATGAAACTAGAATTTCTTGTGTTTACAGAGACTGCTAGGATTTTCAGTAATGATGACTTAGGATACATGAGCATGTGTGGCTTTGCAAGTGATTAATATACAATGTTTTGACAGATCCTGCTTACTGTTACTGGAGTTGTTGATGGCTGGTGGTTACTGTAAAGGTTAAAATAGTTATTTTAATGTGGTTTGGTGAAGAAATCCATAGAGTAATTTCTCTCCAAGTTTCCATTTCTGCTGAGGTGGCTTCTTTTATTTATTTTTTTTTAATTTTATTTTTAAGCTAATATATTTTCCTTTTGAGTATGCATTAATACTGAGACTTGAAAAGCAGAAAAAATAATTTGACCTTTCACTGTTGAAAGCATAAATATTTATCATTTTCTTCAATGATGTTTACTGGATTTGAAAAGGATTAAGTGAATAGGAATATTGAACACCTATAATATGTGGCCTTTTGACCTATGATGAACTGTAATTGTTCTTTCTTAGTTAAAGCATTTCCACATTGTTTGTAGGGATTTCCAATAAAAACACAGTCGTTTTAAAGTGCACCGGCACTTCCCTACCATCTGGGAAAGATGGTATCCTTTCAAGAGAGCTTGATTGGAGTGATAGGAGACGTTACCTAGCGCAGGACTGAGAAATGATAGTGCTAATGAGCTTATCTCTTCAGCAGAAAAGTAATTCCTATCCTCCCCAGATCAGCAGCAAGGGACATCTCTTCTTAGGAATAACAAACAATGAATTATTGGTGTGGGTTATTATCAAATAATTTGTAGTATCGGATCAGGTTTCTGCTCTAAAGCTAATGCACGAATATAAACCCAAAAGATGATTCCTGGTCAGTAATGCTCAAACAAGTCAAGAACAAAGAAAGGTGAGTGATCCACCTGTATCATAGTGTTTCATCTGCAGAATTTATTTGCATCCAGCCTGCCCACACAGTCAGATTGCTCTATGGTTTGCCATTGGTTATTGTCTTCTGTGAAGCACAATGGGAATGGCTACTTGGAAGAATGATGGAAAGGGTTTACCGCTGCCACCAGTGTTATTCATCTACCTTGCATCAGCTGCTGAAGTTTGATATGTTGTCAAGAAAGATGTCAGCCAAAAACTAGCTGTGGGCTGAATGAATTACTTTGAGGAAAGCAGTCTGCTCTCACCTATTTCTTTGTTGTTTTCTCCTCAGTTGTGGGAAGGGATTAGTTATTTACTGTGCACACACAGTACAGTTGAACTTTATAAATCATTGTTGTCAGGATTCAGTGAATTTATTGTGCATTTGCAGATTGACTGCTGTGTGCATATTTGTGTAGAAATGCAGGCAGTGGGACTCAAACCTGGGGAAAGGTAGGATGTCAACTGAATTCAAACTTACCACTTAAATCTTGTTCTAGGAGACTATTACTCTTCAATATACTCAACTACAACATTAGAAATTTTTCCTGCCCATGACTGACTGCTCTTAGAGGCTTTTCCTCCTCAATCCTGCTGATTTACTCCACTGCAGATGTTTGGCTATCTCTAGAAGTCTGTCTATAATTTAATAGGAATCCTGAGCTTGTGCTCTTTCAGTCTAAAATTTGCAAAGTATGTCCAGCCTCTCAACCCTGATACTTAACAGCACAGATTGGCTTTGAAAGTTTTACTTATGCTTGGTATGGTGTGGTTGTTAGCACAGTGTTAGAACATACATATTTTATTGACTGAAGCTGCCTCTAGTATAGTGTACTCCTCAAAAAAAAGTTAAAAAACCTCAACAAGCAAAAACCTCAGTAATCATGAAAAATCACTTTTCATAGCTAAAATTCCCAAGCCTACATGGGTCACCTACCTTTTTCCTCATGTGATGATCTTCTTTCTGATGCGCCATTTTGTATGTGCAGGTGTGCAGTTGCTTAGTTCAAAGTACTCCGAAGAGGACTCAGCATTCAGCTAGTGGCTGCTGCCTGCTTTACCCTGTATATTATTGGTATTATTGTATTACTGGTATTATCGTATTACTGGTATTATTGTATTATTTACCCTTATCTTAGATGAATTTGCTATGAGTTGGATTTCAATAGGACTTTTACTTTTTATTCTGAAAAAGAAGCTGAACTTCCTTTTGTTCAGAGCAACATGATAGAGATTTTGTGTCAACAGGTTCTGTGAAGAATCTGTTAATCTATGTAAGATTTTAATCTAATAAAGATAATTAAATTGTAGAAACGGAATTTATAAAAACAGGTAAACAAAGTTAGACTAAGGTCCTTTCCAACATATAAATATTTCCAGAAATGTTTTTTCATATCACAGACGCAGGGGCTTGTGCAGGACAGTGTGCTGCAGTGCTCTGTTCTTCCTGTCTTATTTTGAATCTTTTCTCCCTTCAATCTGTACAATGGTACTTGGTTGCAAGAAAACTGGAAGAAAGAAAAAATTACTATGTTCTGAAGTCAAAATGAGGGAATTCTCCTTCATGAAAAGTATGAAAATTTACTGTTATAGTGGATGTGCATTCGCATTTTTTGGGAGTAACAAGGAACAACTTCTATAAGAGAAGAAGGTACCAAAGGAATGGACAGAGTCATGTTGTAACTAAATGCGTAAACAGATGCTTAGCTACAAAATGTGTGTTGTGCTTTTAGAGATTAATTATCCTGCAGCTGTTCATTACACCCTCCTTCATTGAGACAGGATAAATGAATTTGTAAGTGCTTCAAATTCATTTCAGTACAGCTTCACATAAATTAGTATCTGTAATATTAAATAGCTACTGTTTTTTCCATGTGTTTTTCTTATCTGATTGCCCCAAAATTAAACTGCATTTTAAAACTGAGCTTTGTTGATTATCAAAACAGTGCCTTTTCTTGCAGTTTTAAACTTTATTCCTAATGTATTTTATTGAGATTACTTTAGATTGGACATTAAATACAGACCGTACTAGGAAGACGAAAAATGAAATCCTATTGCTCTGAAGAGGTAGTAAAATGAAGGCAATATGTGCCAAACCTTGCTTCTAGATTTCATCTCAGAGGATCATTCCTCTCTATATTTTCCTTTTCTTAAATTGTGACACAACAGACACAGGTAAGATGATTTAGAATTCTACATAAATTATGGAGAAAACAGGTGGGAAAATATGAAGTAGAGAGAACAAAAAAGAGTATAAGGTGGGCAAAGATTTAGTAAAGGAAGACAACAGGTTATTCTGATAAATCAACTCTCAGACTGTACGTACATCATTAGTAGAATTCACTAAGGATTGTTCTTTGGTGAATTTTGGTTTTAATTATTGGGTGAGTTATTTTTGTTTAAAGAAGTAGGTGGTTCCTAAAATTTTATTTTCTGATAACTTATACTGAGGCAAGTGCCAAGAAAGGAAAAAATCTTTTTAGGTTAAATGTTGTCTGGTGATCAGAACTAACTACACAGACTGTCCATGAACTTAGTTGTATAGAAACTCTCCAGGAAAAAAAATAAACTTTAGAAAAGCCTTAACAAATGGATATTAATATCAAGAAACATAGCTATTTTTAAGATAGCAAATTATTGAATAATATTATGGGCATAGTGTATTATATGATGAGGTTCTCGGAAGTGTTGCAAATTAAGTTAGTAGAATTAATACACAGTCCAATAACAAAACATGATTTATCATATGTTAAGCAAAAAACTCCAAACTCTGTGACTTGAATTCAGCTGGCTTTCACTAAAGTTATAAAATGTAACTGTTCAATTATTGTTAACATCCTGACAATAAGACAAATGCAAAGTTGCATTTGTAAATGAAATATTACATTGTTTTAAATGAGTTTAAGGTTCTGGGTTAAAAATAAACATACTGAATTATTTGAAAAATCATATCTGGCCATTTAAATAAAGGAGCTTTTACCAAAATCCAAGGGAACCATGTTGGGATTTGTCTGTGCAACCTTGATTGTGGCATTTCTTTGTTCATAGTCCTATGTATTTTCCTTTTAATATACAATTTTTTATGGAATTATTATAAAACTGTACATTATCCATTACTGCAATTGCTCTGCAATTTGGTTTTGTGTAATAATCACATCCGGAGCTATACTATCTGTATTGTAGTTCCAATGCTGTCTTCTAGGTGAGGTTATATTTTTTTACTGCTTGTTAAAGTCAGTCAGAAAAAATAATTGTTATGTGTCTGTACCAAATTCTTATACACACATCAAGTAGAAATAAATAAGATAAAATAACCCCAAATCCTACTAAGAGAAATGATAGTGCTTGATAAAGTCCTTGGGAATTGCAATAGGTACAAATAAACCCTCCAGTCTTGGAAATGATCAATGGCAGGTAGGCAGTCTCCTTTTGGTGTAATATTTCTTCTATTGTTCTGGTATGGACAATTACCATGTCAAAGGACTTAACCAACTGCTTTAAAATGTCATTAATTTTCTTAAATGAAATGTATCACAGGAAATAGCTCCAGTGCTTAATTTCAGAAGCTTGGATAATATACTGTAGACCTATCTTGGGACAAGTAGTCCTCTAACATTTTGTTTGCCCTTGAGATTTAGAAGGAATCATATCTATAGTATTCATAATAAGTAGCAATTTAACCAAGTTCAAATTAGATGTGAACAAATGGATTAACAAGCACCTCATTAAAATTTTAATTTCCATTTCATTTATCACTTTTAATAGAATCAACTCTGTTTCAGGGTGGGGGAGGATTCATTTCCAAGTATAACGTTAATTTCACTTGTTTTTATCAATAGCTTGATTTTTTTCTATAAAACATACTTTATGTAGTTTTGAAGTATCTGACCTGCACATAAAACTAGTGTTTAAAGAATGAGGAAAATCTGGATGGATTTAATGGTCATTTTTTAAAGTACTGAAATTTACAGTACAGTTTTCTTTAGTGTTTTCCTCTAAGTGCTAATATGTGCTTACTTGTAACGACTTTAAGAAGAATAAATGAATTTAAAATAGCACATATTGGGGAGTTATTTAGAGAATTTCACAGAAAATATCAGTGTAAATATTTTTGAAGTAAATTCTGACTTTTAAACTTTACATTCAGATTCCAACTTCAAAGCGATATTTTAAAAAACTTTGAATTCCTTGCATAGCATATATCATAAATGTGTGCAGAATTGTCATAATTTAATGTTTTCTTTCAAATAAAGCTATTCTAAAGCTCCAACTTGAATATATTTATTGCTGAAGAATGAGTTTGTGGAAAAATGCACATCCTAATGTGTTTTATTAATGTTTATTTTCAAGTGAATAATAAAATAAATTATATTAATTGTATCTTGTGGTGGTTCATCTGGCCTTTGAAGTTTCTGTATTCAGAAGTGATGTGTTCCAGGTGTCAGGTGCCAGTTTTTTAGTCACAGAAAGCTTTTTCTACAGGCATGTTTTTCCCCAAATACTTATTTCATGCTCTTTTCCATTTTACACTGACATGTTTTATACCAATCACTGAGAGAAACAGAATAATTGTTTAGGGCCCTTTTTCTACGTAACACCAATATGAATGTCAAATTCTTAAGTCTCTATCAAATAATCTAGAGAGATCTCCAAATCACTTTAGATTTTTACACAGCATATGGGAAAGCAATTAGTTTTCACTGTAATGTCAGGCTGTGTGCTTGAGAGAGACAAAAGAAGAATGAGGATAGTATTTCAGGCACTTGCAAGATTCTTCCAGTATATGTTTTAAGCAAGAGAGAAAAAAGTAATGCGAACAAACAAATGTCTGAAAAATAATCCAAAACAAAGAAGTATGTTGCTTATTTAAGATGGAGAAATATATGTCAGGCTTCTTGCGTGTAAGCACAGGTCATGGCTAAACTCAGTAATCGTCAGGTGCTTTTTGGTGTGTGTGTGAGGGGGCTTTTTCTTTGTTTTTTCTTCCTTTTTTTTTTCTTTTCCTAAAAAAAAAATATTTAAATGTAGCTTCTCTGTAATATTGTAAACAATTTTAGACAGCTATTTTTTATTTTTCACTGAATTGATTTCAGCTATGGTGCAAAAAAATGAACTGAAATAGGTACTTGAGCATTCATTAGGACCGTTAAAAAAACAAAACCAAAACAAAAAAACAAAACCACTCTCTCCCCCCCGCCCAGGAATTAGCAAATCATTCTAAGAGTAGTCTCTACCATAGTAAAACGTGAATAACATGTTTCTCGCTGTTTTTCAGTTAAAAAAACCTATATTAACTGTTGAAGAAAACCATAATTCAGGAAAATGTTCTGATTTCATATCTCAAAGATAAAGAAAGATTAAAGATAAAGAAATCTTGTTTGAGTGCATATATATATATGCATGTGGTAGTGCTTTTGGGTTACTGCCAAGAGTGGCTGACTATTTTTTCCAGGGAGAGCTGTATGAGCAGGTTAACGAGGACAAAGCATTGTCTGGAAGTAAGTGATGTATCAGGTCAGATTAAATATGTTTTGAGGCTGCTGTTGTTCCACTGCTTCAACAGCCTGGCTTTCTCTTCTGCTAGGTTCCTTTATGTGTTTGAACTTCTGTTTGGCAAAAGAGCAAGTAGAATCTTTTATCTTGAGTCTTCTTTTTGTTCTTGAGAGTTTTGTTTTGTCTCGCCACAAGTTTATGTTTTGTGCAATTACATCTCTGGTATAAAGATGTCTAATTTCATGTACCTTGATGTCACCCTAGGTCCTCAAATTCATTTATATTGTACAGATGCAGAGCTAATTTATAATAGATGCCATTTTGTAAATCATACCTTGCTGTACTATTTCATTAAGTAATGTTTTGACAGGTTCTAATCAAACTTCTATTTCTAAATAGTCAGAGACAAAAGAATATGTGAAGGCACTAAAGGGTACTTTGAGTAATTAAGGTAAATTAATTCTAGTAATTGCCGTGAAGGTAGAAGGTTGAAGTACAGGCTAAGGTTAATAAAGATAATTTAGACATTTTATTTGTGTATATACTTTCTGTTTCTGTCAGGATTTACATTTACCAGAATGCCTGTTTAGTATGGATCTCAACTAATGGACTCAATGTAACTGAAGACCAGGATCATAGTTGAAAAAGTACAAATAACTTTTTGCTCCTTTTCCAGAAGCTACAGTTTCCTCCTGTAAAATGAAGTCACAGTTTGTTGAAAAGATGTCTTGAAAATAAAACAATAAAAACCAAGCAAATAAAACCAAAACCCTGAGAAGACCAAAATAAGTCTGTTAAGCTCATCTGACTGGGTATTTTCAAAGATACAGTGTTGTCTTTCTGGCATTGAAAAATTCACATGAAAAAACAGTCTTTTAAGGTAATGTCTTTTACAAAAGGACAGATGCAGTGAATAAGCATTTCTGTTCTGAGTATTTCTGGTCTGTGAAGTACTAATACACAATATGACGATGAAATATCATCATCAAAGGCAAGTCTTCAGCAGTGACAGATATTTTTAACAACCTTGTGATTGAAAGACTCAGAGCACTTTTTGTATCTTTTTAGCATCTTAATCAAAATGTCTAAGGTACACAGCTGAATACTTCCAAAAGTCTAACTAGTCTCTGGGTGCCTATGATGGCTTGCACATTTGTGATGTTATTTGATGGATAGGCCACTAGGCCATTTCAAGCATTGTTCAAGCCAGTAGACTTTCCAAAACTGTAGTGCAAAGTGTTTTTTAAAAAAAACATTCTAATGAAAAGATTTTTTTCCCACTTAAGTGAATGAATGGCAATAATATTTACACAGAAATGCTTTTCTGATGCCTGTTCTGACTTAAATCTTTAGATTTCGCAATTTACTGTGTAGATCACTTTCAAACTTAGAGATTTTCATAGAATCATGTAACAATTCAGTTTAGAAGGAACTTCAAGAGGCCAACTCCCTGCTCACAGCAGGGTATGCTGTAAGTCAGACTTTACCCAGTCTGGGCTGGAAAACCTGCAAGGATGGAGACTGCATAACCTGTCTGGGCAACCTGTTCCAGTGCTTGATTGGCCCTTATGGAGAAAAGAAATTTCCCTATATCCAGTCACGACCTTTCCTGTTTCAACTTGAATGTTCATTGTGTGTCACAGGGTATGTGCGCTGACTCCTGACCATCTTGGTGGCCCTCCACTGAGCATAGTCCAGTTTATCAATGGCTTTTATGTAGTGGGGGAGGTGGCAAAATAGGACAAACAACTCTAGATGCCAAACAGCATGTAGTGGGGTAAAGTACTGAAAGGCAGCACTCACTTCCCTGATCTATTGGCTGTGCTCCATATGGCCTAGGATGGTGCTTTCAATATGGCAGAACCTACATTAAAGTAATGCATCATTTTGAGTTGACATTCATATTACTTTGTTTGGATAAGCAAACAAAGAGTTCACAGCCTCTGTTTATGCCAAAATGGACTTACGTTTTCATTCTGATCAGTATATAACTCTGTGTTTTTACCAAAGCCTTATTTACTTTCAAGTAGCAAAACTTAGCCTTGTAGGAGAACTCTTTACATCATGTTTACGTAGCAGGTCTATTTTCAAGTTTTGTAAAGATACTTAAAAAACAAACAAGGAAACCAGTAGGGTTATCTACCTTTCAGTAAGACAGATTTTTTTTTTTGAGTTATTCTGTATAGATACTTTCAACAGCCTGTCATTTTTTGGTATGAGCTCAGCATTTTACCATCTGAATTGTGGGTGAAGAAGAAACTAGATAATAGTTGAGATTGCTATAGGTTTTATTCTTGTGTATACATATGTTAAGGAAACTTCTTAATAAGAATAAATTATTTGTGTACCATTACTGTGATGCTCACATATAGATATCCCAAAGGGCCAGAGTTAGGTTGTGAGACTCCATCTGGAGTACTATAATCAGCTCTGGGATCCCCAGCACAAGAAAGACAGGGACCTGCTCAAGTGAGTTCAGAGGAGGCCACAAAGTTGATCAGAGGGCTGGAGCATCTCTCCTATGAGGACAGGCTGAGAGAGTTGGGATTCTTTAGACTAGAGAAGGCTCTGGGGAGACCTTATAGCAGCCTTCCAGTAATGAAGATGGGAAGGGAGTTTTTATGAGGGAGTGTAATGATAGGACAGGGTGTAACAGTTTTAAACTGAAAGAAAGTAGATTTAGGTTTGATATTATGAAGAAATTCTTTACTGTGAGGGTGGTGAAGCACTGGAACAGGTTGCCCAGAAAAGCTGCTGGTGCCCCATCCCTGGGAGTGTTCAGGGCCAAGTTGGACAGGGCTTTGAGCAAGCTGGTCTAGTGGAAGGTGTCTCTGCCCATGACAGGGGGGTTGGAACTAGATGATCTTTAAGGTCCCTTCCAACCCAAACCATTCTGTGATTCTATAATTAGGATTTTTTCAATATACATCCATAGTAGTATAGTCTTATATTGCATTGGAGGGTTGATACTACTAGAGAAGGTATTCAGTAGATATTAGAATTTCATATCCATCACAGTCTTTTTTCCTTGCTTTCAGATGGCATAGACAAAGCAGCTGGTTCATCAAATCGTCTGACTGCAAGAATTATAATCTGACATAAAAGCAGTTTATGCCATGGTACACTGTTATGGTTCAAAACGATTTCTTTTTGAGGTATTTCTTATTCATACTTCTTATCTCTTATTTGTTAAATCCAAATATATATATATATATATATATATATATATATATATAATTTTTTTTTCTTCAGTGACTTTCAACACATTATATCAGTGTTGTCATGGTAGAAGAGAGTAGCAGTCTTTTGATTTATTATTGTTGAAACCACTGACATGTTAAAAACCAGGTACTGTCTCCATAAACCTTCTAACATTGTCGATTCTTGCTACAGACTCTGGGCCCATGAGAGTGGCTTCTGTGATTACCTCTCCTGTGTCCCTGCAGTTTTCAAGGCTGGATGCATTGACCAAAAAAAAAAACACCTTCAAGAACTCTGATCTTAGATCCAACCATGGAAGTTTGTGGTTTTATTTTCTCTAGGTTTTCTTTTCTGCCTGTAGTGTTTCTCAGTCTTCTTAGCACCTTTGTTTTTTACTGCTTTACAGCTCTTGACAGCCAGGGTGGTGGGGATGTACTGAGAAGGAAGAAAATACCTCTGACATTAGAAGTTTTAAAATTAAGTGGAGAAATGTTAAAATAAGAGTGAAGAGCCTAAAAAGGAGCTATAACAACTTGTTATTGGCTATATTGTGGGGCTATTTAGGATTTAGTTGTTTGGTACTGCTCTGCTGCTGTAACATCAGTTGTATTTGAGTTGCTCAATGCATACCAGTGAACATAACCACAGAAATGAACTAGGAAATAAATAAAGATGATTCTTTGTATATTGCTGTACTTAAAACATGGGGAAACTTAAATTAAATTAATTACTCTTTTTAACAGGATTCACAATCCTTTCCCCAAGTGACTTACACTTTGTCCACTGTGCCAGGACCAGCTCTGAAAGGTTGGCATCACTCTTCCTATTGAAGTTGTGCAGGCAGTCAGAACAGAATTGAAGATCTGTTGGGTGAAGTAGTACAAAAAGGGTAACGACTGACTGGGAAAACCGAATCCATTATGAGAAACTTGCTCCATATTTTTATTTTATTTTAAAATGTGCAGTTTTAAAAATGTTAACACAAAAAGTGTTGTTTCATATATGTTTTGAGTTACGCATTGAACAAAAAAAGTATTACAGAGTAATGATACTGCTGATTGACCTGCAGAATACAACTATGATGAAGTATATAGATGTAATCAATCTTGCACTTAGTGAAATGTATGGGAAATATATTAGAACAGAAACATTTCTTTTACCACTTAGTCTATAACTTGTGATTTTGTCATTATTTCAGTTCCTTTGAAAGCAGTTGGACTGTAAGAGAGTTAAAAACAATCTTCATTTGCTATTACAAATATTTAAGCTTCACAGGACCGGTCATTAAAATTATAACTATTGTGTGAAATTCCATACTATATTACTAATTTGCTCTCTCTCTCTTTCATTTTATTTCCTATAAAAAGCAGTCTTCTAGTGTCTAGTCTAGCAGCCCGTGATTTAATCATTAGATTTATACGTCCTGTCCATGGTGTTGAAAGGTCAGTGGAATCAAAAAACATTGCCTTTGGCATCCATTATAAGTCGTAGACCTACTCTTCTTTGTTGAAAGCAACTATCAGACAATCTAAGAGGTATTCCTTTCAAAGTTGCAGTGCTTACTTTGTTTCCTTTGTAATCATTGGAGTAAAATCTCCCAAGAATTTGGCACTTCTAAGCAATTTGCTGAAACAGCGAGTGATCTGACTGACCTTAGCCACCTATTTTGCCAACTCTTTGAAGACAAGCTGTTTTTAAGACAGACAGTGTCAGGATAACATACATAAAAATTGTGCATTTCTTTAAATATAACTTTAAAGGAAGAATGTTAACATTAGAAATGCTTTGTAATATCCGTCACTAAACATTATTTGTAATTTCAGTCTCTTACTGGAAATGCAATTCGTGAGTAAGTTATTTCCTATACAGTTATTTCCTGAAATAAAAATGATAGTAAACCAAGGTAATGGGAAGGATTTGTTAAGAGTTTGTTAAGGACTTGATGAAACTCTTTGCTGCCAGTGGTCATCAAGTTATTATATCAATTTTAATATCCATACTGTATGTACTCTGAAGTAATATTTGGATGCTACATCTAAGTATGTCCTCTAAAGAACATTCTGCCAAAGTGCAGAGTTTGATGCTTTTATCTTGGAATACGTGGCTTGTATGCCAATTACCCTCATGCCAAAGACCAACATTGAATGTACTAACTTAAGTGCATTGACCCTTGCACTCCAACCTCCTGGGCAGTTCTGGTTTACAGTCTTAACTGTCCGGGGACCATATAACAGTTAAAGGAAGGAACATGGCAGCTTTGCAGTGGAGTGTCATCAGCATCAATAAAAGGCAGGAGAGTGCTATAGATCAATGGTAAATCTTAAAACCATCTACATACGATTCCCTGCCACAATTTCTTTGCCAAATGTTAAAAGGCTTTGGGTGCTATTCAATATCCTTTTCTAGTTTAGACTTTTTTTGCCTCCAGTTCAGTCATCTCATTCCAGCGATAAGACCTAGTCATAATCTCTTAAAAACAAACAAAACAAAACAAACAAAAAACCCCAAACAAACAAAACACAACCCTCAGAACTCTTCCATTGTTTACAAAAGGATTTGTCATGTTACAGTTTGAAAGTAAGATTTTTGCTTTCTAAATGGCATGTCTGACAAATACAGAAAGCTTACCTGTGAAGTTAGCCCTATTTTAAACATAGGGATGAGCCAGATGATCTGCAAATGTCCCTCCCAACCTAAATTATGAGACAAAATATACTGAAAGTGTGATTTTGACTCCTGTTCCATGAGGTACCCTTGTTGTTCTGTGTTAGCAAAACTATGCTCTTATTAATGTTTCTCTCATTTAGATGTGCACCATCATTTCATAGTAATATTATTTTATGTAGAATACTGGTTTGGCATAGTTTACCAAAAGGAAATAGTTTTTGGTCAGAGGACTTACCTAAACTGCTCATATTTTTCCCAATTTATCCATGCTCTGTTAAGTCTCTTAGACCGGTAATATTAGTAGAATTCTTAGTATTAAAATTTATAACATTTGTATAGGAAGTGAAAATTAAAACCATTTCATACATTTTCAACTTGGGAATCCAGTTAGATGACTTCTTTGGGAAAAATCCTGAAATCTTAATGAAAGTAGCATCCTGACAGCCTTATATTTTAAAGGGCATGCTTGCCTGTGTATTTGAAACAGCATTTAAAACTCTGGGGCCTGTGTTGAAAGGCCAAATGCCTTGTCTGTGTAGACTTTGTAGACTTTAGTGTGCGGACGTTTGAATTGCCTCACTGGATCACACCAGAACTCTTGAAGAGTGGCCAGAACTGAAGGGCTAGAAATATTGTAATAAGGCAAGCATATTGTGATTCCTTTTTGGGTAATATTCACCAAGATCTTAGCAATGTTCATCTTAATTGCAAGTAATTTTACTGTGTTTCGTAGCATTTCAGCTTTTATTCTCTCTTTTACTTATTGAGTTACTTTTTAAAACTGTAAACCTGTATGCATTGGTAATTACCACACTTCTGTCATTATGGTACATAGAATAGTGTTTCCTTGTCTTGAATAATTTTATTATTTTCTTTGAATATTTTTAATTATTTTGTTATGAGAATATATGAAAAATTCTTTGCTCTCTTTCTTCATACTACTCATGACTTTATAGGTCTATGTCACATCCCTTCTGAATTGTCTTTTTTAAAGATAGACATCAAGTTTATCTCTGACTGTCTGGAAGATGTTCTGTACCTTGTTTACCCTTTATCTGTGCTTTGTAAGATTAGATATTGTTTTACAGTGGAAAGCAGTAGGACCAGAATACATGGATTTGGACAAATGAGTGCTATAAGTAAGAACTATCATGTCAATAGAGGGAGTCTGTTTAATTCAATGTTCTGCTCCAAAAAGGGATTGTAAGAGGCCCTTGAGATGGAGAAAAAGAAGACTCATATAATTCGTATGTATCCAGAAGGCCAGTAGTTCTGATCTTGATTATAGTCTCTGCTATTACGTCCTATATGGGACCTGGCTTAGAGGTCTGTGGTTGCTGTAATTTCTCTGGTAGCTCTTATAAGGATAGTCATTGCTTTTGTTATCTTGCATTCCTGTAACAAGGAAAAACAAAAAGGTACATACTGCTGTTAGTAATTCAAATTGTTCATTCCTGAGTTGTACTGCCTGGTCCTGGTGACTGGTTAGAGTCCATTTTGCCTGTTTGTATTACAAACTCTTTTGCAGTTCAGTTTCAGACAGACCCTCTGTTGCAGCCCTGTCTGCCTCCAAAGGGTTCCAATCCAGTCAGCTCCTCAGCTTCTACATGAATGTCAGTGCAGAAGCCTCATTTAGCTTCTGTGCCATCACTCTGAGTGCTGCTGTTTTGGCAGGGTTGTCAGTCAGTCTTACAAGCTCCCTGAGAGAGTTTTACTCCTGATCATTTGGAAACCTTAGAATTGATTCCTTAGGATTCCTGAAGATTGTTAAGATATCTGGGGTATTTACTGGCTTTTTATATGTGGGTTTTGTTATTTTTTGTTTTTGTTTTTTCATTTAATCTGTTAGAATTGATTTCTATTTTCTGTACTATTTTGCCTTTTTTGTAGTTGTTGTTTAATTCCATCCTTTGCTTTATTGTTTAGTCAATTTGACATCCATAATGATATAAATCAGAGAGAACCAGACTGTACACCTACCATAGTGTCAATGGCACAGATCTGCCCTTCCTATGGTGGGTGGTGATAGCTAATTTTGTGTGGTTGGTTGGTTGGTTGTATTTTTTGTTAAAGAGTTACGAATCATGGCTCCAGCAGGCGTACTATGCAGGAGAACAAAAATTACATTAAAGAACTATGTGTTGAACAAGATCAATGAAATAGTTACTTAAATAGTAGAATCCAGAGTATATCCAATTAAGCACATAAATATACAAAATTTTAAGTGCTAATGCATATAAGCATATAAAACCTGGAGTCATTAAACATTTAATGACTCACCTATCACTCAGTTGTCTTCCACCAGTCTCAAACTGAATCGAGCTGGATAGTAGGAGTTGCAGATTTGGCCTCCCAGTGTCTTGAAGAGCTGTTCTGATCTTTATGGCCCCAAAGCTATATGGCTTGTTTGACTTCTTTGTGTTTTGCATATGTCCTAAATTATTAGGTACAGGGATGCACTAATGTAACAATTATTACGGGGTTTTTATTTGCTTTGAAATTTAGTACAAGGAACATACACCTGTTTTTTATGTTATTAGTACATTTTAGGGAAAAATGAAGTTTAATGCTATTGACTTTATTTCTGTGAAGTGCTGAATAATTTTGATGATGTCATCAAAGATTGAAGACCCTTAAGAAACTTAATCAAAGTATCTGAAAATATAACTTTTAGTTATTGGTGAACACACTATCTGCAGAAGTCATTAATCACTGTTATAGATTGGATGCTGTTAAATGTATTATATTAGTATGTGCTGCTTCTAAAACAAGCAGACTTCAGAATCAGCAAGATATTTTTATGAAATAAAAATGTAGTTTTATACTGAAAAGCTTTTACTTCTTGAGTGAAGTTCTAATCTGAGTAGTAGCAAATTAATTTTTCCTATATCCATCAAATTTAAACATCTGCTAACTGCGCTTTATGTGTTAGTTACTGCTTGTACACTTAGAAATCTTTAGAGACCTTAATGAAAATAGAGACAACTTCTAGTTTCTTATAAAAAAAAGAAAAAAAAATTCCTTCTGTGTTTCATAAATACTGAACTACATGTGAAACATACATGTGATATGAAGGTTTCTTATAATGTATTCATTGAATGTATTCTGATATAGAGATGTGCACGTGAAAAGTATTCCAAAGTAACCATTGTAAACTAGAACATGAGGAGAGTAATTTTGGCAGATCGAGGGCTTATACTTTATATGCTTGATTGTTCTGCACCACATAGATATGGTTCTGCTATAATAGAAAGTATAATTGCTATGTTTTTGATTGGCATCTTGCATGCTATTGTCAGATACAGAATAGATAATGATGGTAACAAGGGCCATGGAAAAATTAAAATAGAATTAAGTATTGAGACTTTAGGGATGGTAAAATATTTAACTCCTTAGAGCTCAAGTTGTAAATTTTAGTTTTAAATTTTGAAATCTGTAGTTTCTACAGTAAAGCAAATATACTCTATTAGATGTTGCTGCCTTCTCTTTATATTGCTACACAGCCATGGCAGGGCTGACTTCTATCACTAGCTCAATTTTGTATATGAATTATCCCTGACCACAAAGAAAGTAGTTCTTGAATTTTCTGCATTAGAGAAGTACTCCTGGATCCATTTTGGTACAACTGGGAACCTCATTTCCTTCTTGTAATGTTCCATGATATTGTCTGTGAGAGTCCATAGACATTGTCTGGTTTGCTTGAACCTTGATTTAATAGCATAGACTTTAAGGACTATGTAGTGAACAGTTTCATTACAGACAATACGAACTGAGTTTACAGCTATGAATCAAGTCTCATGAAAAAAGGAGCTTTATGAAAGGTATTCGGAGTATTGAATGAAAGGAATATAATGAAATAAAATTAGTATGCTTATGCAAATGACCTAGCTATGACTTCATAATTTGTAATAGTATTCAGTTTGGCAGTGTTTACACTTGTTAATGACTTCCTTTATGAGTGATAATTGATCTTGCTCATTATCATATTAAATCCTTGATCATATGTCATTAGTTGGGAATGTAATAAATGGTCTGTTTGATTTTTAGTGTAATGAACTAATTAGACTAATTAAAATCAATATGTGTGCCAATATTAGACTTTGAATCCACATGCTGCTGCTGTCTGCTGGCTAAAAATCAGCAACTCAGTAAAAAGTGGCTAATGCTGATTTATGAGCACTTGATGAACGTGAGGTAGAATAAATTGCTTGTAGTGGTAGAAACAGCATTAGTGAAGTACAAGATACTAAGTGCATTGTAAGGTCAGCAGTAAGGGCATACTTACATGTGTAGTTATGTGGCACCTTTAAACCTTCTGGGCTGATTAGATCATTCTTCAGAAATCATTCAGTTTAAATATTGTAAAGTGCATTAATCTATATTTATAAATACAATATTCTATATATGTGTCTGGATGTACATGCAATTTATTGCTCCCTGTGTGCATATATGTTTATGTATGTTAGCACATTTGGTAAATTTTGCATTTTATATAGCACATTTATTTTTATAGTAATCTGTGAATATATCAAGTAGGTTGCACTTTCAAATTTAGCAATGCACTATTACTACAACGTGTTATTCAACCATACTATCCATTCACTTTTATGTTTATGAGGAATTGTGTATATATACCCTGAGGGAGAGAGGAACACATCCTATATTTCTCCAAGGACTTTTTGGAGAAGAAAGAACTGGCAACTGGCAACTGGGAAGGAAATGGGAATGTTATTGCAGAAGTCAGTATCTTGTGAGCATAAGCAGAAAAAGATTAGTAGAAACCTTTTTGGGTCCAAGAAGAGATTAGAATAAATATGAGGTGATGAGGAGAAGTGTGTATTTTTTTCAACAAAAATACTACTCAGAGAAAAATGTTTGTATGTTAAAGTCTTAAATGTAAATTAATATATTTTTTTAATTTCCCTATTTTTAAAAGGTTGTCTAGATACCTTAAAGATTCTTTGTGGTGCCTTTGATATTTTGAAAATGGAGTATAAAGCATCTATTAATGGTAAGCCTTGGACAGAACAGAGCTTTATTTTGCTAGTCTTCCACCATTGATTTTGAAGTAACTACATGTTTATTTTGTCACTAAGAAAGCTCAAAGGCTGCCTGCTTTCTTTTTTATTTGTTTTAGTTTTGGTTTGATTTTGGTGAGACACAGACATTCAGAATTAGTGGGGTCCCTGTCCTTTCCTCCCGCCTCTCCCAGCACACACACATCCACAGCGTGGTGTTGAAGAGCTCACAGAATGGCAGAGAAGAATTTGGTAAATTGTTTCTCACACCTTGAGGATATTTAACATCACAAAGTTGTCAGTAAAGCAGAATAAATGGTGCACACCTAGCTTCTATCTAAATAGCACTAATGCTAAGTACAAAAATTTGTTAATGTAAATAAATAAATAAAAGGAAGCAGAGCTCAGAAGTTAATCTATGAGATCATGTGGCTTTTGAGGAAGTACCTCTTCCATTTGATTCACTGAAAATGTGGGTGTTCAGACACTCTAAATTTCAGGCTTTGTAGGAATAATCTCTTAATCATCTGACCTAATTTTGATGATGAATATTTTAAAATAGTGGTGACTTATTAATAAGGATTTCACGAAGGCATGATTTGAAAAAGGTGTCAACTCTAATTTAAACAAGTACTTGAAGAAAATCCACAGCATTAATGTAGACTTAAATTGATAGTAACCATTGAAATTTCATTTTTTTTTCTTGAGCTTATAGACATAAGAACCCGTGTGCAGGATACAAACTCATGTACTATACAGTGAGAATAAAATCTGTAAATATGGTTTACTTTTTTAATGGTTGCACTTAGTGGTTTATTTGGGGAGCAAATGAAGCCCCAATAATCCAAGGAGAAATGGTTAGGGACCTGCTACACCACTTAGACACACACAAGTCTATGGGACCAAACAGGATCCATCCAGAGGTACTGAGGAAGGTGGTGAAGGTGCTCAACAGGCCACTTTTATTTATCAGCAATCCTGGCTAACTAGGGAGGTCCCAGTTGATTGGATGTTGACAGATGTGACACCCTTCTACAAGAAGAACTGGAAGGAGGATCTGGGGAATTGCAGACCTGTCAGTCTAACCTTGGTGCCAGGGCAGGTCATGGAACAGATCGTCCTGAGTGCCATCATGTGGCACAAGACAATCAAGCCCAGCCAGCATGGGTTTATGAAAGGCAGGTCCTACTTGACCAACCTGATCTCCTTCTATGAAAAGGTGATTTGCTTGGTGGATGAGGGAAAGGGTATGGATGTTGTGTACTTAGACTTGAGTGAAGCCTTTGACACTGTTGCCCACAGCATTCTCCTGGAGAAGCTGGCAGCTCATGGCTTAGATGGGCATACGCTACTGGGTAAAGAACTGGCTGGATGGCCAGGCTCAAAGAGTAATGGTGAATGGCATCAAATCCAGTTGGTAGCTGGTCACAAGCTGATCACAGGGCTCAGTGCTGGGGCCAGTTCTGTTCAATATCTTTACCAATGATCTGGATGAGGGGATTGAGTGCATCCTCAGTAAGTTTGCAGAAGGCACCAAGTTGGCTGGCAGAGTTGATCTGCTTGAGGGTAGGAGGGCTCTACAGGGGGATCTGGATCAGCTGGATTGATGGGCCCAGGCCAATTGTATGAGGTTCAACAATGCCAAGTGTTGAGTCCTGCACTTGGATCACAACAACCCCATTGCAATGCTACAGGCTTGGGGAAGAGTGGCTGGAAAGATGCCTGGAGGAAAAGGATCTGGGGGTGTTGATCGGCAGCTGGATTAATATGAGCCAGCTGTGTGCCCAGGTGGCCAAAAAGGCATCCTGGCATGCATCAAGAATAGTGTGGCCAGCAGGACTAGGGAAGTGATCATCCCACTGTACTTGGTACTGGTGAGTGTGCACCTCTAATACTCTGTTCAGGTTTGGGTTCCTCACCATAGGAAAGACATTGAGGTGCTGGAGAGAGTGCGGAGAAGGGCAAGAAGGCTGGTGAGGGCTCTGGAGCACAAGTCTTATGAGGAGTGGTTGAGGAAACTGGAGCTGTTTAGCCTGGAGAAAAGGAGGCTGAGGGGAGACCTTATCACTTTCTACAACTATCTGAAAGAAGGTTGTAGTATGGAGAGTGTTGGTCTCTTCTCCCAAGTAGCAAGTGGTAGGATGAGAGAAAATGACCTCAAGTTGTGCCAGAGAAGGTTGAGATTGGATATTAGGAAAAATTTCTTCACAGAAAGGGTTGTGAAGTAGTGGAACAGGCCACCCAGGGAAGTCGTGGAGTCACCATCCCTGGAGGTGTTTAAAAGATGTTTAAAAGACGAGTTTCTTAGTGATGTGGTTTAGTGCTAGAGTTAGGTTAGGTTATGGTTGGACTTGATGATCCTGAGGGTCTTTTCCAATCAAAATGATTCTATGATTCTGTGATTCTATGATTTCAGACACTTAAAGTATGGGAACAATTCCTCGAGTGTTTTTCATTAGATAATTACTTATTGTCAGGTTGGGTAAAATCAGTAATTAACTGATCATAATTGCCCACAGTATTTAAGATTTTAGTCTTTGGATGAGATCTGAACAGAAGCTTTAAAATTATGTGTATTACTCTAAATATAGGAGACTATGTATTGATTGGAAATGTCTTTATGGTAAGAACTACATACACTGTCTCAGATACAGTGAACATACATTGCAACGACACACTGTACTTAGGGGAGTGTAGGTAGCTTGAATCCCAGAGAAAATACTTTGTTTCGTGCCTGAAGCAGTATACCCCAGGAACATAAATGAGATCCTTTTTGTCTGAGATGTATTCAGTATGCATATTACCAGCCCTCTGATCCAAAGCGTATAACCAATGTCCTTGATTCTTATAAATGTACTGAATGCCCTCAGGAGCCGTGTGGGTTTGAAACATCTGACAGTTTGTGAGGTGGCACAAGTTCAAGTACCTTTCTAAGCAGCAAAGGTGGGAGAAGACATTTCTGCTAGGGTTTTCAAATCAATGTTTCGTCCTTCATTTGCCAAAGTTGAGAAAGCAACTTGTTTAAAATGGCATATCTCTCCGTTAGTATGGTAAGTGCTCCACCATGTCTTTTTTCTTGTATGAGAGAACCAGAGAATAAAAAATTTCATATACACAGTTTAGTTGAATCTTGGCCCAACAAAAGGCAACAGAAATGTAACCCTTGACTTCAGTTTTACTTGACTGGCTGTTAGCCAAGATGTATGTATGCTACTGAGTCATTACTCTTGCTACTGCAAAGTTTAATGTCTAATTTTGAACTTTGGATTTTCCTTAAAGTATTTCTGTAGAAAAGAGGTTACTGTCTTTCATGTTATTTTCTTTGATTTGATTTTTTTTTTTTTTCGCTTCAGTGTTACTTTAATTGCTTCTTTCTCTTAGTAGTAGTTCTCCTCATCTGTGTAATAATATTTCAGGGACCTGAATCTTGAACCTTCTCTGAGGATGTTTATCTAGTTATAATATTTTCAGCATTATTTTTTTTTGCTATATGCATGTTATATTTTGCCCTTGCACAATACCTTGCTTATTGGAGAAATGAGGGATTTGCATGGTAAAGGTAAAAAGCATGGCAAAAAGGTGTAAGAGCTGTATCAAAATGAATCAGTGTGCTGCTCCCTCCTTGGTTGGGGGAACTAGTTGGGAAGTTATTGATTAAAGGGGAAAATCAGGAGAGTTTGTTGGTCCTGGTTCATCTGGGAAATAATTAATTTGACTCTTTAAGCTGTACAAATCAGCAGTGACTGAACTAGCTACTGTCAGGACATACTGGGAGACAGCAATAAGGAGGAAGGAAAGCCACATGCCTGAAGGAACAGCTGCAAGGTTGTTTGTTTGTTGGAGACTTTGGAGAGCGAAGAGCCATGTTGTCCAGTCAGATTTTCCAGTTTCATAGAGTTAGGGAAATCAGAGACATCAGGTACAAATGTTTCTTATGCTTTGTCTCAAGAGAAAATCTTGACTGTGGAGCATCTTGGCAAGAGAGTTCCTGTGCTGCCAAATAACTCTTAACCAGATCTAAGTTCTTGTGCCAGGTGAACCATGACCATGGGCCTTATAGATCCTGAATTTCAGGAAGGGCCTTTCATCCAGTGACTAGATCTTTTCCCAGTTTACTTCATAAACTGACAAGGGATTGTAGTGTTTCCTGGCTATGGGTTATAGAAAGCATTGTATTTGGGAGCATATTCTTATTAAAAAGAAAGCTGGCACTTCAATCGGCATCATGTATCTGTGTCATTCTTTTACATATGAAGCAGTAAGAAGTCTTGACTGGTTGTATGTTATGTTGTCTGAATTCTGCTCCTCAAGGATTAATTTGATATCCAAGAAAGTCCTAGAAGTACTTTGAAACATTCCTTCAATTCTATAGTGCTTAGTTTGTAAGAAGAGTAAGTTTAATCTTGTCGACTGTTATGCCACCTCTGTAAAGACTTTCTGAAATTCCTCAGATTTTTTTGGTAGTCCTAATCCAGCCTGGAGTTTGGAGCTAGTTAGCACCTGTATTGGTAATTCCATTAAGTTCTGACAAAACAGGCAACTTACTTGTAGCATATAAAATATTGTTTGCTAGTGCTGAAGAAATGAAGACCCCGAGTGAAGAAAAATAGACACTTTTTATCTCCATGACAAACTCATGCTTTGGCCAGGGAACACAGTGCAGATTGCCCTGTGCTGACGGTGTTGATGCCAGCATGCTCTGGAATGGGCTGCCCACAGTGCATGTTACGAAGAACAAACCACAATGGTGCTCAGCCACACTGCTGTAGCACAGTAGGTGTACCTACTCCTACCTCTTGCCTGCTCCATGCATGATAATGTAAGCATATCTTAAAAGGGAGCTATATCCCATGCACATCTATAGGGACTACCTAGATCAACAATGGCTTTCTGCTCTTTCTGCTGGTACTGGTGCTTCTGCTCCTTAGCAAATTATGGCAGAGAGTCACTATGGGAAAATCCTATCCGGATGAAGAATTTATGCCTTTAAGGAGCTACTGCTCCTGTAGACTTCCAGTTCACGGTCCTTTGCCTCAGCTTCCTCTGAGTTTCAGAGTCATGAATCAGGAGACTGTCTTTGTAGGGGGAGAATTAGGGGAAGGGAAGCTATTACCTGGTGAGGGGACTATTAAAGTCCTGCACGTCTGGACTAAGTGTAGTTGGTTGCCATTCCTCCATTCAAAATCTTCTGCTGAAATGTGTTACACATACTTTAGTATGAACTCAAAAAGACTGAGGTGCTTGTTTCTGTGGAGCATGGCAGTACCAGACAACTCCTCCTAATGAGTCAGCTATCCATTTGAGGTGGATCCACTGTAAGTCTTCTGGTTATAGAGATTTCCAATGCTGTGCTGCAAATCTGCTACTGCCTCTCTGTGTGCTGATTACATCCTTAAAGTCATCCTTAAATGCATAGGGGACCATAGGCAGTGTTCATAGCTCTAGATGAAACCTGTGATCTTACATCATTTGTAGCAGTTGACCATTATGTATGTATCAGTAGGTATTGTGGCTGTTGCTGCAGGCTGCACGTGATGTGTGGTACTGAGCACCACTTGACCAGACAGCACACCCCAAGACCTCTCAGACTTTCAGACTGGTTCTGCACTGCTGCAGGGTTGTGGTGGGATGGCAGCCTTGCAGCAAGTAGCCCAGTAACTGAGACGGTGCCAAAACCAAGGTCGCGTGAGCGTCACTGCCACTTTACTAGCAAAATCTGTGTTCGGAAGCTGCCAAACTTTGTTCTGGCCTTTTTGCAGTGTACCTGGCTACTCTTGTGCCTAACAGACCTGTTGTCTGCATTGGAAGTAATGCATGAAGATATATAGGACTGTATAGTGCCACCTGCACATCCAGGTTAATTGGAGCTCAACAAATAACATATGGGCCTTTGTGGCGAGAGTGGCAGCAACTTGCAAGCACCACATACACCACATCTACAAGGTCTCCCACTAAATTCTTCTCATATCTAGGCAAAGCAGGAACAAGAACACATATTCTAAGCTCTCTTCCTACATTCTCAAAAGGTATAATATACCCCCCAAAATAATACTTGAGGCTTCCAACAAACACCTCTCCTCACTGTATCAGGCACAGGTAATAACTTAGCGAAGCTCTTTGACCTGAAAAAGGGAAGCAATACAAGAGTGTTGTATCCAGTTACATCCTTTGGCAAGACTGAGGTACTTTAGGATGTTACCTATCCGCAGATTTAAATCTCACTATGGTCATTGAACACAACTGAATCTGTTGTGGATTGTGAATTGCTTTGAGGTAGTTTATCCCTGACAGTTATTAACTGTTATAAAGCTGGAGCTTGCATATCTGGCAACATTCTGGTGTAAGTATTCGCGTCAAAGACCGCCTACTACAACATGAAGTACTTCAGATCCTCTGAAGATTTTTCATGTATATGTTTACACCAGCCATTAAAAGCAGCGAGTAGTGATTTTGATGGAATTAGCAAAATGAAAACTGATAATCTGACTTTTTTTTTTCCAACTAAATACTATAGTATGCCTTTCCACTTAATATTTCTGGTAAAAAAGTTTTCTTTGAGTTAAAATGAAGTTTATATGAAACTTTTGACTCCAGAACTGCAATGAACCATTAGCAGTCTGATGATGTAAGTATTAGTAATATTTTTTCTTAAGATAATTCCTTCCTAAAGTTAGTATATTAACTACCTATGTGTAGAAAAAAAAATATAATTTAGTCACAAACCAAGCTAACATTAAAATATACAAACAATTACTTTCTAACTAACACCGTGTAAACTGGGAGTATATATTAATCCAAACAAAACTAAATAAAAAATGTTTATTAAACACTAAAGGCATATACTAGATATAAATTTCACAAATGTTACTATATAGCTGTATTATGGATAGATGAAATAGAGCCAAGAACAAAATGTTTGACACTGAATGTATATAGGAATATATGAAATATTTATTCACAGAAAAAAAATGACATAAATTAACTAGATTTTTTTACAGGTATTAATATAGTCTTATTAATAAATTGTAAGCCAAAAAAATTCTAATTGCATTTGTAATAGTATGTGATTTTCTTTTGTATTCAGCCCCCCATGATCATCCTTTTTATCTAAGAACATATTCTCATTGTATTGCTAAAAAGTTATTTTGAATGAGAAAATATATAAGAACAAAGCACATTCCTTTTTTAATATTTATGAAATAGTATTTGATTTGGATTTTGATTGCCTGAAGTTACATGATAGAATCTTTTAAAGGGATCCTGAAGAAAGTAGTCATTCCATCTTTATGTAGCTATGAAGAACACAGGAGAGAATTTATCACAATTTCACAATACAGCAAAGTACCTGCCCTCCCAATATATTTTTTTGAATTTAAAAACAGTTGAAAGGCAAAGCATATTTTCTAAAATCAAGAAGGGATTTAAGTAACCAAAGCATTGTTACCAAAATTAGAATCCTGATTCACACCAGAAAATGTGCTGGAATCTTTCATTCACGTATTTGGGGTTAAACTGGGCATTCAAATTGTTGGGTGCCTGAACACAAAGAATTCAGATGCATTCTGACTTCCAGGACTTTATCTTGGTTGCTTCATATCCCATAACGGTAGAAAAGTTCAATCAAATTGACAGAGTTAGGAAGAATAAAGTGTGAAAATTGCTCATGCTACTTGAAGACCTGGGTCAACATTTTACAATTATTTTCAAGAAAGACTTTTACACTTCCAGTGTACAAATATTCCGAGTAACATGTTATAATACATCATCATGTATCATCTTATAAATTTATTTAAAATAAACTCAGAATTTTTAAAATATAGATTCTAGAGAATATATATAGATATGCTTTTCTCTTTCTTCTTTTTTTTTTTTACAGTTGCACAGAATTAGCTCAGGAAGCAGCTTTACATCTATTGGTATCGTTTTTAATTTGCATCTTGCTGCTTCATAACTCCGCTTGATGGGTACAGTATGACAACAGGTAATAGATACAATAACAGTAAAACAGTCATCATTACTGCTGGGACTAGAAACCCCCATCATTGCTTTTCTTAGCTTTCCTCAGCTGGAAAGTTTTGACATCTGCTGGTTTGGGACATAGCTGAACAGCTGTCAGCAGTGGGGTAGCTGCTTTCAGCAGCAGTTGGCGGGATGGCAGGGTGCCAGCTTGTACCATCTGTGCGCCTGACATTTCATTCTAATTAACAGTAGGGTTAATTGTTCTGGCAGGCTCAAATGTAGTGTCTAACATTACCCAAGGGAAACATGTACAAGCGCAGGAGTGGCAGGGAGCTGGGGACAGCGTTGCTAACAAACCTATTGAGGGAGAATGGTTAACAACTACTGATGATTTTACTAGCTGGCCACATGCAATAAGGCTGAGACATTTTTTTATTCTGATGAATTATGCCAAGCCTGTAATGATGTAGAAGAAATCAAGCTTTGAAAGGCTGAGACTGCTGCCTTGGGGCAATTGAGAAGGAACAATTTGCATGTTATTACTGCATATTCATACCTAATTGTGTTAGGCTTTGCTAATAGAGCAGAATGACAGTATGAAAAATCGAGCAACTGCTTTATAGCCAACAAAGCTAGTGTTTTTTCCCTACACTATGAGTGCTGAATGATCATTTAGACATTTAGTTGTTCAATATGACAAGTCTACCATTTGTTAGCTTGACATATAGTAATTTATAAAGGAGTATTCTAATTTTACTTTTAGTTTATTCTCATTTTATACAGTATTCATGGTAGCAATTTGAATAGGGATATTCATAGCTATTGTGAGTAGTTGTGATTCAAATAAAACTATTTTGTATGAAGGATTTCTATTGTTTTATGATGTATTAATTTTAATGTTTAAATAGCTTTTTCAGATGTTAATATAACATAAACGAGAATTTGATGAGAAATCTCTATTACGATCATGTTGCTACATACTGATTCAGCTAACATTTTTACATTCCAACTAAGGCCTCTATTTCTAGAGAGGTAGGTGTGCAGGTTGGTTTTAGAAGTTGTCAAGTAATACTATACTAGGTCTATAGATTCGAAATTCAAAAATAGATATATACTCAATGTAGGCTCAGCTACAATGCAGCATGTAGGTGTAAATATCTCAAAACATTAAATATAATGTATTTTTGTCATATGTATTTATACTACTGTACAAAAATAGACCTGCCTCTTCAGGAGAATTGCATCTCAGTTTTACTATAAGTCATTAATAGTTTACTCTTCCAAAATTTTAGAATCTCTTTTGTTATTCCCTTTTTTCGTACTCTTCCATAGACATGACTACTACTCTAGAAAACATTACCGTAGATCACATACATGAAAATCTTAGTGGTCTCCGAAAATCTTGACATTAACTAGTTTAACTTTTAAAAGTACTGAAAAAGTTGAGAGTGATAACAGACGTGATAGAAAACTCATGAAGGAGAGCCAGAAACAAGATTTTTCAATAGCTCTTAAGTCATTTTGGAGTCATTTTTGAACATGTAGCATGCCTAAATTACACAGTAAACTGATAGTAAACTTTTCTCAGAGGGAAGTGCTCCTAATTCATGAGTGTATTGGTTAATCTCAGAAAGAGTAGAGGAGATTGTGAACACTTGGACACAGCAGAGGGAAGTAGAAGAATCTGAGGTGGATTTTCAGTTGTTTGTGTACTTTCTTGGTGTAAAATTAAAAGAAAATTGTAATACGCTGAGTGAAACTTGAGATTCAAAACTTCTTTTTATTACTTAGTAATTGTTGACTGATGTATCAATCTGATTAAACAAATCAACACTTTCTTCATGGAGGAACATTGAAGTATTTGTATTTGATTTTGCTTGTAGTCAGTAGAAACATTTGTATTCCAAAAAAATTACTTGAATAAATAAGTTATTCCAACAATATTTATTTTTATGACTAGTACTGATATGTTTCATGCAAAGTATTTAAATACTGCAATCTGTGCAGCTGAACATAGTCTTCCAGTAGATCATGACATAATTGAAATGCCTGCATTATGGATTATTTACATATATATATATATATATTTGTGAGGGGATTCTGATTTGCCAAGAAATGAGATGAAAATTTGAAGTCTGGTGTTGAGCCTCTGATGTTACAATTGCAGCAAGGGACAATGTGACTATTATAGCAGGAGTGACTTTAACAAAGTCTCTTGTGAAACAGGCATCTCAATGGATAGATTTATAATTTTTACCTCTTAAATAAACCAAATGAACTTAATGCTTTACTTCCTTTCAGAAACAAAAAAAAAAAACAAAACCAAACCAAACCCAACTTATTATATTTACCTGGATAATACAAAGAATGTCACTGAATATATATGAACATCTTTAACAAATCAATATTCTGAAAATGGCTAGAGCTAATGTAATTTATTATGCATGGAAGAAGATGCTAAATATATTGGCCTTCAGCAGAAAATAATAAAATGGTTTGATTAGGTTTAATTTAATTATTGTTGTAACTGAAAATCCTCTATTCCTGGCTTCTCTGTCCTTCAAAGAATTCCTCATGGAAGAAAAGCAGTAAAAAATTCACTTACCATATTGCAAGGAGGTGTGTCACTCAAGACAATTATGAGGTCTTGTCCACTCATTTCCTTGACCCCTTCCCTTTCCCCTTCCCTTTCCCTCTCCCTCTCCCTCTCCCTCTCCCTCTCCCTCTCCCTCTCCCTCTCCCTCTCCCTCTCCCTCTCCTCTCCTCTCCTCTCCTCTCCTCTCCTCTCCTCTCCTCTCCTCTCCTCTCCTCTCCTCTCCTCTCCTCTCCTCTCCTCTCCTCTCCTCTCCTCTCCTCTCCTCTCCTCTCCTCTCCTCTCCTCTCCTCTCCTCTCCTCTCCTCTCCTCTCCCTCTCCTCTCCTTTCCTTCCCTTTCCAACTGTAACAGCTGAGCTTCCATTCTTTGCCATCTGTACTGTTAGTATGTTAATATATCTAATCTGGTGCCTTCCTGACTTCGTGGTGCAAAACAAAATAGGAAATCTGCCAAGACTTTACAAGACTGAAAAGACAAATTAACAAAATGTAATTAAGGTTATGGTTAATGTTTTTCTTTTAGGACTTAACAAAGAAATTACATCTACAATGAGGTTATTCTTGATTTGTAGTCCGGATTTGACTCTTCCTTATTCCATCCTGAAGGCAGGTGAGCTCTCCATTGTACATTTCCTGTATCAAATTCAAAATCTCATGATCATAGGAATTTTTTGTCATCGCTTTCCCTACAAAGCACATATTTATACCCAATACTATTGCTTCTTTTTCTCAGTATCTCTTAGTATAATATACTAGTTAGTATAGTATAATATACTACAGCTTTAAATTCATAGCTGATCCATATGGTCCATCCTTTCTAAACAGGTTCTTATTTTGTAAAGAAGATCCATGTCAGAATGTAAGTCACTTCATGTTTTTTGATAGGAACTATATAAAGAGTTTCATAAAATATTTTTTGTGTGTTTTATCACTTCACAGTTATAGAAAATAATTTAGGCCTTATGCTCTTAGGATTTTTTGTGAGTTTATACAGACTGTTCAAAGTCTGTCTGAAAGGTAGAAAGAAGAAGAGTACCTTTGATGAAATCTTACATAAAGAGGACTGTGAAGTCTGAGAAACCAGTATTTAGTGTTAGTATTTATTACTAGCTGAATTTTGGTTTCTACTCTGCTTCCTTCGGGAATTTCTTCCACTCTACTTTGCAATGTATGTTCATATACATTCCTATTCATATACAGTTCATTTATATATATGGAATTCTGGTGAGCAAGCAGCAGACAGGATAAATAAATGTAGTTTTCATTTACGCATCTGTATATTTTCCTTTTCCTTTTCCTTTTCCTTTTCCTTTTCCTTTTCCTTTTCCTTTTCCTTTTCCTTTTCCTTTTCCTTTTCCTTTTCCTTTTCCTTTTCCTTTTCCTTTTCCTCTTCCTTTTCCTCTTCCTCTTCCTTTTCCTTTTCCTCTTCCTTGTTCCTTGTTCCTTGTTCCTGTTCCTTTCTCCTACTGCTAACTTTTGAAAATATTTCATTCTGTGCTGATTTCTAGATATTTATATGCTTATTTCTGGATACTAATTTACTTTGGGAACTTTTGGACTATGCAAGAAGTAAGCAGTTGTCTTTATACTGGGCTTGATTGACAACATCTTTTGGTTTTGAGGAATTTTTGCTGTTTTGATTAGTGGTGGGTGTAAAAATAAAACTGTCTCTAACAGATTCTGTTGTGCATGATGATGGAGTGGGAATGCAAAAAATAACATTACTGATAATTTTTATATCTCAAATTTTTCTCATTAAGAAGTATAGCCTAATCTTTTCATGCTGCCTCATCAACAATACTGCAGTATGGAAAAATCCTTAACTTTGTGGGTGAGGGTGATACAATTTTGACAGATGTGAATGCTTGGCCTATTCATCTTTGATTACCATCTTGAATTGTTTCAGATTATTTTAAAACAAGGAAGAGTAAAAACAAGCCTTAAGAAACAGTAAACATTTGGTTTGGCCGAACCTTACTGAAACAGTTATATTGATTTTGGCTACTTCTGTTCCATTTCATTGATCTGAACATGATTTTTGTTATTTAATTTCAATAATTGCATTATGTTATAGTTGGAAGGTATATTTTGGATGAATATGTCCCATACTAGAGAACGGTGGATTTTACTATAAATTGCAAGAATATTTATTATTACCTTAATTCCAACTATATATTTTTGTTAATATTCATAGTAGGTATTCATACTGCAAGGAACGTGATACTAAACTGTGAATTTAAATCCTGTTGCTAACTTGAAGGTTTTCTTAAATTGGAATATAATGGAATTACAGAGTATTTGGGCAACCCTGTCGATAGGCACCACTAAGAATGGGCTCAAGTTTCTTAATTTTCTTTATTCTCCTCCATCAGATATTTATACATCTTGAGAGGATACCCCTGAGCCTTCTCCTGAATGATGCCAGGGACAGAATATTTTGCAGGTAATCAGAGCCCTCAGCCTCTCCTCACAGGTATGTCCGTGCCTCTCTTGTACCAGGGAGCATTGTTTCCTGTGCTCACTGTAGGGAGGTGCCATTCCACTCCTACTATATATATAATAATATCCATGTCAGCTAAAACAGTTCCTGGGGCTCTTACTGTTTTATACAAATCCTCTCAGAATTGAATTTAGTCCTCACTTGAGGCTTTCCAGGGTTTTTGTCTCCATCTTGGGTTCAAGCAGTTAAGATTAGTTAAATTAATCCATGTTAAAACAACATAGGCAAAATGGGAAATCATAGGCCCGAATGTGAATGATTAATGAAACAGTCAGGAGCCGGCTTGCTTGCCTTCTATAGATTGTAGCTTTACTGCAGCTACTCTGCATGAATATGAATATAAATTTACAATGATATTTTTTCCTGTTCATTATGCTGTACAGGATTGGGTAACCTGGTCTAGGGTGTTAGAACATAAGGAAAAGCTGAGCTGATAAATAAAAGTCAGAGATTCCTTTGGAATTCCTTGGGATATTGTGCAAAACTTTGAAATAAAATGCTGTCTTTGTGAGAGGTGAAGGCTGGAATGCTGTTTAAAGAAGTGACTCTCTATGTGGAGAACTGAAATCTATAAATTAGTGATTTTTTTTTAACATGGAACACAGCTATACATTCCCAAGATAAGATGTGAGCCTGTTAAAAATTCCTTCTTTTTGTTAGAGAACTACAAGAAGTAAGATTTTATTTTCCTTTTCTGTGAGTCCCAGAAGACTGAAGGTTTTGCGTTGTACCAGTATTAAGTAAGTGACAGTTTTACAGTTTTATATTTAAGAGCTTAAAATTTACATAAATAACACAGATAAAGTATGGAGAACGAGACAGAAAATTAAAGAGTGATGGCTCATCTGTGACATATTGGATCCATTATAAGGGTGGAGGTATTTTTGCACTGCTAAATAGGGGGCATCTGTTCCTGCCTGTTTTGACCTTATTGTTACGTCTGCTATATTCTGGTATCATCCTGGCATCCTGGTACTTCACTTCCAAAAAAAATTTAGATATGCAGCTTTTCCAGAGCTCCTATAAATAAATGACTGCACACATTATTCACAAAGAACAGCCTTTTCAAAAAAGATTTTTGGCCTCCTTCTGGCTACAAATGCCCACATCTGGAATAAATCTAACTTAAATTAGGAAAAAAGAGTAGTTCTGTGTATCTCACATGTCTCTTTGCATGTCATGGCTAAGCCAAAATTTGACTGTGCCCATTGTCTTGCTTTCTTCTAATAAGTGTCAGGAAAATTATTTGATGTGTTTGTGTGAACACTGAATATTTTCCAAAGAAAGTTCGGAGAGTTTAAGACTATATTTTAACTTCTGTGTGAATCCAAGAGATAAGATTCTTAAATACTGGTAAAACTAATATTTATGGGGAATTTTAATATATTTTTCTATTCATATACAGATTAAATAATTGTGATATTCTTCTTGCCCTCTGTTTATCAGTAATGAGTCATGGATTAATTATTTTGTTTGACACACATATATTTTAACATAAGTAAACATAATATAGCTTTACTTGCTTTGCCATTATGCAAATTAAATCTTTTTAAAGACATTTTGGCTGGAGTAGATTTAATACTAAAAGAATATAACTCTCTTTATTGTTATTGTTGTTGTTTCTATATCTCTTTATAATTGATTAATGCTCATTTGGATGAAAAATTTATAGCTCATATAGCCCCAGGCTTATTAATTGTTTAATTTCAGAGAAAGTAACTGAGTACTAAGGAGAAGCAAGTTGTCATTCAGAGGGACACATTAAATTTAAATACTTGATGCATAGATGAGAGGTGGTTAAACTCCTTCATATGTGCTTCTTACGTCTAGTACCATACTTGTAAAGAAGAAGAATGATAATGAAGATTAAAGGACATTAGAGGGTTTTTTTAGATGGAAGAAGCATTTGATAGCATCCAATTTGGCAAATTTTATGATCCTGTACTTGTTTTGCTTTTCTTTATATGCCTTTTTTTTTTTTTCATCGTTGTTTTTTTCTGCAGTAGGCCAGGCAGAAAGAGGAGCAAATTGAATAAACATTGCTCACACTTAATAATAAACAAGATTAAATATGCAAGTGCTTAAATGATAAAATTAACCTTAAATCCTAGATGAGCCTTCTTCCTTTGCAATTGAAATTAATCTTGAGATATATTTAGATCAAAGAAACAGAATGTGAATCTGTGAATCAACATTGATCTTTTGATGAAAATATGCAGTAGTTCTGCTTTGCTTGAGACCCTGTGACACTTGCTAGACAGGACTTAATTTTCATTTTAGGTAGATCAAGAAGAGTTCTTCATCCTTATAGAGAGGTAGTTATTTCCATTTAACACTTTGTAGCTGCCTAAGACAACGTAAGAAGATGAAACATTTTTGGAAGATTTTGTTTTAGGAATTGCTAGTAGTAAAACCTTCCTACTATTTTTATATTGCCATTTCACATATGACATAGCTAACTTCAGCTAGCACTTACACAGTGTGCTATTTATAGAAAGGTAATTAATGAGGGACAGAAAATAATTCCAAGGATTTGTATCTTGGAATGCTGTTGTAGTATTTTTGCTGTTCTTTGAAAGATCTAAATTATTTATTTTTATTAGTATTGGGAAGGAAGTAAAAATAAATATCAAATAGCCTGCAGTTGGATTTCTTTGTTTTGTTCTCGATATTTAAAAACTGGGAATTTATTACATATCTTGGAAAACAGGTGAGGATATATTATCTCCCGCCACCAAAGCCAAAATTTGTTAATAAGATGCATATATCCTTTCCCTTTCTCTACTTAGAATGAATAGCATGTTCTGTAAGGAAACAAAATAAGCCCAAAATTATTTACATTTTCCACATTTGCAGAACCGCATGCCTTATGTTCAAGAGCAGAAAGAAAAGACATTGGGAAGCACATACTATTCACTACAGTACAATATAGATAGAAGAAGAATAACTGTGCATGTCTGCTGTCTTTATATTTCTCCTGTCCTTATGAGCACTGCAGGAATCTCTTTTTTACAGCAAAGAAAATGGATTGAGAAGGCAAATACTTTTGTGTTACCAATGGTCTCAAACAGCAGGAGGTCTCCATATGATACGACACCTGAAGGCCCTGTAAGTTCTGAGTCTATTACTAGGCACCTGTCCAACTTCTTTTCCAAGAAGCATCAGGTGTATACAATGGCTGGACTAACAAGCATGATTGGTTCTCTACAATCATCTTTCAAAGCTCTGACTCTGAAGAAGAGGCACCAATTCTCAATAAACCCTTATGGAACAAGGTTCCCATAGGTCCCAGCAGTGTCTTTAAAAGAAGAACCCCAGGGTGCAGGCTCATTACCATATCATCCAGTCTCACAGTGCTAACGTTTTTTCCCCTCAGACCTTTATTCTTTGCAGTACCAACTAATTCTCCAATTATCAAGTGTTCTATAAAACAAGTAATTGCAGGAGGACATTTCTTGAAGATACAACAGCCTGAAGTCCAAATGTTGCATTCTTTAACCCTTCAATTCACAATGAGAGCAGCCTGTATCCTTAGCACTTACTTAGAGCATATAATAGATCTTTCTCAAACTGAAGACTCTCAGTTGACTGAAACCTCAGCTATTGTGATTTCTGGGACTAATGAGGCTCTACCAACTATAACACTACTTATATTTTCTGATGTAGGATGAATTCAAAGTCAGGAAGCTCTCGAATATTTTCAGGAAACTCAAAGCCCTATGATGGAGTCTGTATCTAAAAAGTGCCTTCACAAATTGGTGTGTCTAGGAGGGACTGCAGAAAAAGAGAAGTATCATAACAACGAATTGAATATGTTTTTAAAGAAAATTGAAGTATTTTTTTTAATGTATAGCCTGATACCTTAACTAATGTTAAGCAGTCAGAAGTGGAGACATACCAGAAACTTTGAATTCAGGTAACATAGATGAGGATAAGGAATCTCAGGAATAGCAGACGTATATACATGTGATTTGAAGCTCAGACTTTCTCTGTATATTTTTTATAGTTTTCTAGTGCCTTGCACTGTTAAGTAAAAAAATATTCTTTCCTCGTCCAATAATGTTCACTGACTTCTCTACATAAAAGGCACAGTATTAGCAGATATGACATTTTGGCATTTTCACAAATGTTTTCTGAGTTGCATGCCATTTATTCTGTCTCTGAGATGCCAACATATTCATGTACAAATAAACAGCAGATTATTTCAGAACAGTTGGTGAAGGGAGTTCCAGAAAAATATTAGAAAACTATTTGATATAATTGTTTGAAGGGAGATTAAGTAATGTGTAAAGTATTAAGTATAGGAGAGTAGTCCAAGAAAAATGGATCATTTCCCTGAAACATGGCTATTCCCTTTAGCTGTCCCCTAAATCCTGTGAGTGGATACAGACAAATGCACAGAGGGGTTACTGGGAATGCAAAAATCTTGTGTTGAGAAAGAAGGAACAAAATATATAGACCAAGAAACAGAGGAAAATTGTTTGATAAAGTTGAACTCATATGCTGAGTGAATTCAAGGCTAGTTTTCAGTAGTAGGGAGGCAAGTTTTATATAGCTGAAAAGATTAAGGTGCTATGCAATGCAGAAGAGAACTGTGGTGGTATTTGATTTGTTGCAGTGGGTTATCATTTGGAAACAGGAATAGTTTAGAGAGGCAGAGTGTTTTGTTAAAGCATTTGTAGGTTATTAGATGATAATAAATTACATTTGAAGGTAAGAAAATGTAATGTTTTATCAGTTAAAGTTGCTGTGAAGGGATAGTAAGGTACTTGGAAAACACTAGCTTGGTAAATACAATGTCTAAATCTTTTGTTCTTACAGAGACACCTAAAATTTATTATCATAATTGGTCATTATCATTATGATGCTACTTAGGAGAAAGATTTCAGCCAAAATTTAGGTTTGCTCCGCTTGAACTGCCAGAATGCATAACTGCAAAAATGAGATTTTGTAGTTCACTTTTAAGCTAACAATGTCATTAAGAAGTTGTTTTTAGGCTGCTTTACAAAGACTAACTACTTAAGGGAGGGTAGCTGGTAAAGTGTGGAAAGAAGTGCAATTTCTCCTGGGTAAGTCTTGCTCTAACAGGCAATGTTGGATACAATTGTCCAGGCTGTCATTTGAGCTTCAAGGTTAACTAACAACTTCTTGTAGTTAGATCGCTACTGTTTAAAAATTAATTGGTCCACCTTCTCACATTCATACAGGAATTGTACTTCCCTGGAAAATCAGTTCAAACTACCTGACATTAGACAACATTTTCACAGGGGAAAATAAATAAGGCATTTTCTTAAAGATCAAGAGACTATAACCTTAGAGAAATGGGTCCTGAAAGTATAATCTTGAAAAATTCCTGTGTGTTTCTGTTTCCTTGCTATGCTGTGAAAGAAATAATAATTCTATTCAGAGGCAAAATACAACTCCTGATGACAATTTGCATCTGACTGTAAGTCAGTGTTAGATAAGAGACAGACTATGTGAATGTCTTGAGTCTCTATTGAGTCTCTCACTGTGTGGGGTAGTGAAAGGGTTTCTAACAAGAAAACACAAAGACAATAGACTAAAATTCCCAGTTAATGTACCCAGAAAACATCTTAATGTTAAGATCATGCAAAGCTCTTTGTGAATGTAGGGCTTAAGTTGTGGAGCTTAGGTGTAGTATAGAAGCACCTGTACAAATGTGAAAAAAATTCAAATATAGGCCTGTTTTTCAACTATAGGAGTTTAGATTTTTTTTTTTTTTTTGAAAGCTTTAATCTAGCAAGCACATAAAGTCTTGATGTCTGTAGTTTTAGTCATTATAGAATCTTTTTTTTTTTTTTTCTGAACAGTTAATATCTAAAATATTTGATTTGTTCGTTTCCCATCAGAGAGGTAAACACGCCCTGTTTTTTTCATTTATAAGACCAAACTACTTGAGATGCTACAAGGATTTTCTTCAGGTTTTCTCTTTGATAATTATGGCTGTAAAGACACATTTTATGTATGTTTAAATGACACCTTTCTATTTCACAGAGGTATTGCTATATTATCACTGTTTTAGCTGTTATTTTTATAGTCAGAGGAAATCTGTGAGTGAGAATATACAGGATATACAGATTTTTCTCAAGAGGAACATGCAAGAACGTGGTCTAATAGAATTCTTTTTTTTTTTGTTTAAGAGCTATGAAAAATGTAGCCTGGCTTACTAGGTAGTCAAAAGAAAATATAGAAAGTGACCAGCAGAAGAATAAAGGATTGCAGTCTCCTTCTGTATGATTTTTCATTGTGCCCGTCTTGATGCAGCTTGCAATTTCATGCTAAAGATTTGTAGTTAACACCAGAACTTTTCTGAGACATGAGGGAATTCCAGAAATGTTCCACAATGGAGCAGAAGAGAATAAGATAAAATTCCTCCAAATGAAATCCATTATATTTTTTTGGGTTTTTTTGGCCGAGTCACACAGGAGGTAGCCCTTTTCATGTCTTCATTTGAGAAGGTGTTTGCTCTCTCCCCACCTCAAAAATTAGTTTATCTGAGGTTTTTTTTTCTGAGATGAAATGGGACTTGGGCCAATGCTCAGCTATGAGATACCAGCTCTGCATAAAAAGACAGGAGATCAGATTTCTTCCATTATTACACTTTACAAAGGAAATCGCAACCTTGATTTTGTACCCCTGGTAATTGAAGGGTGAAGAGGCATTAGAAGAATTTTGTTTGTTTTCTATGTGCTCTTTTATATTTTTGAGGTGTCCCACTGCTTCATAATAATGCTACTGCTTAGGCAAAACTCTCCTTAAGTCTGCATGCAACTATCTTTCTGCATTGATATCTTTGCCATAAATAGACATTAAATATCCTGTAGAAAGTAGTCAAGATAGAAAATTAACAATTTGAACTGGAATTGTTTTCAGGTTGCTGACTAACAGCTGCCATTCTCACCATGAGGTTATTAATCCAGCTGAATGGGGTGTCAGTCTGCTATGTTTCCACTTTTATATCTTTACAAATAGATTCCCCAACAGCAGATCTGGATTCTTAAGCTCAACAGAACCGGGTTTCTGTGATCTTATAAAAACACTAAAGATGAATTTTCTAGCATATGTTAGATCCTTCCACCCTCTCCTTCATAAGCTTCTTTCATGTTCTTTTTTTGATACAGTGATTAGAAGTGGTTAAATTATTAGATGTATTCTAGAACTCAGCAGTCAGATGGTTTCTTGATTCATCACTGCATTTTTGATTGTCAGTTATTTCCTTTAATTTTTTAATAAATCACTGTTTAGTGTTATTTTTTCATAGTGCGCAGGAATGGGTACAACTGGCAAACTGAAACAAAAGTCAGGATTTCATAATTTCTTGTTAATTAAAGTTGTGAAAACCATCAGATATTATTTTCACTGTGTTAAAGGAAATGTGGGGGTTTTTTGGTGTTGTTTATTTGGTTTAGTTTTTTTTAGGTTGTATTTTTCTTTAGTTTTTTAGAAAATAACGTAAAAATGGTAGTATCAAAGTTTTTTTGCTAATATTTTTTAAAGATCTATCAGTTGTGTACTGTATACACACATACTTGTGTATGCCTGTCATTCAGGCTCATATCAACCTGATAGATGCAAAAGCAGAAATAGACAAAACAAAAAACTGGTATGAACGTCATGCAAATAGAGTCACAGCAAGTGCTTTACATTGCAGTTATATAAAGAAGTGTGACATTTTATAGAAGCAAAGATATGAAGTTCCTCTGAGTGCATCTTTATAATTTAAAAAGCCCATTTGTTTTCTGTTGTTAGATTATAGTTTGAATTCAAAGGAGTAATTCTCCAAAGAAAGCATCAAGCTTATTTGTTTAATTCTACATCAAAATTGCAATGAACATAAATGCTAAAATGAAATAATAGCCGAAAGAGTCTTCCCACCTTCAGGTGTTTTGTTTTGTGTTGGGTTTTTTTTGTCTGATTATTTTCTACAATATCTCATATTTATATATTAATATAATTAAAATAAGAATGTCAGCTTCTGCTTTGGGCCTAACTTGGCCTTTATAAACTAGCTTGGCTGTTGGAATTTGTCAGTATGATTAAAAATTAGCTATTAATTTAAAAAACAATTTTTTTTTTTTAATAAGCTGCTGCTTTCCTTTTTCTCTTGAAGGTAATCTAAAAGGGATGCTATTTGGTGTTTGTTTAGGATGTCTTTATGAAAAAATAATTGTTTTTTATTCTCACACCAAACTTCCTCATAAGTGTCTGAAAAATATCAAGAATTTTAAAAAATGAAGTGCGTGCTTAAGTCTGTTGCATACAGTTCTATCCATGCTCATACATTACAGAGGTAGTTTAATCACCCATAAGAAATTACTAGCTTCTCTGTTCGTGAAGCATGACATTTCAATTGCACAGCCAATAAAAGAATTACATGAAGAGGGCTGAAATGATTTACTGTATGGAAAGCCACAAGACCAAGGTTACCATGGTGAACTACCTTTCTGTGCATACAAGGTCAAGTGAGAGTGACCTGTCAGTGGACAACCTTCAGTGCTAACATAGTAATATATTGCACCAACAGTGGTTTGTTGATCTGCTTCTTAAATAATTATAAACATTTTAATATTTTCTATTTTTTCATTGCTGAATTTGTTACACATGGACAATAATGAATACAGAAATCTTCATTTTATGCTTCAGTAACAGTAGTTTAACAGCATTAGATGAACATCTGTGTTTACCAAATTTTTATGAGTTATAATTGTATACAGTAATGTTTCTTAGGGTATGTTCAGAGGTTAAAAAAAGCTTACAAAGGGTTTTCAGATGTTTAATCTAGTGTGTATGAGATTCCAGTTGATGCTTTTCATATTTTCTGACTCTGCATTATTGTATATTGCAGAATTCTTCTCTCAGTTCCAAAGGGGCTGGAGATAGGGAAGCAGGGAGCATTACAAATAGTCTGTATACAAATATTGTCAAAGAAAACATACAATTATAATTAAAATGTTCAGAAAAAAAGTCTGAGAAGCAGAGAGTTCATCTAATGGTTCTCTGAAAAATATTTTGTTGATGCATAAAATGAGAACTATACTAATAAATGTCTCTTGAATTACATATGCTGTAAGAAAATGAAACCCTTTGGGTTATGAATCTTGGATTTAAAGAGGCAGTCATCAAATATTTAAGATGAAAATGCAGTAACACATGCTAGCTGTCATGTGTAAGTTTGGTGAATGTTATGACAAGGTTTTTAAAACATTCATAGTCAGAGTATTTTTATAAAAATGTTCATTAATTCAAACAGACATTCATATCTGGCAACCTGCATTAGAATCGAGATTTCTAGATACATGAGAAATCTTTGTAAAGCCAAGAAAATATGGGTGAAATATATAGCAATCATGTTTAAATTATACATTATAAGGCATACCTATCGGTATGTTGTCATATTATGCATTAAATTTAGTGCATAAATCAGGTTGTTATAATTCTGATGTCGCCAAAAGGCACAAAATATGACAAACAGGACTAGGCATGTAGATATTATCATACTCAATAATTCAATGAGCATTTGTTTTATGTAAATTAACTCCTGTTAATAAAAATTACACTCATTTATTACACTACTTTTGTGTGATAATTAAAAAAATGTCCTTTTTCTCAAAAATCGTTACAAAATGTGAATAATGCATTTGTTTAATATCTTTATAAACAAGATCTTACCATCAGATTAGTTCTGGAAATGAAAGCATTATTGATTTCTATAATAATTTCATAATACTGTTACATTGCAGTGCTGAAACTGCTAATCTCATTTTTGTGAAGAACTCTATGCATTTAAAGCAGTGCTTGAACTCTCACATACACCATATAAACAATATTAATTTGATACAGACTGCTAGTGTTGAATCTGCAGAAAAAGTACCTTTCAAAATATGGAGAATAAAGAAAAGATACTTTTAACTGTAGCTTTTAACATAATGAACACTACTATCTATTAAAACAATGTTGCAATAAAGTAGCATTTTTTCAATGCATTCAGGCATATTGGGTGGTAATATAGCAAAATTTCAATGTGGTTTTGTTCTTCTTAATTTATATTTGAAAAATGTACCAACCTGAGAAATGTTTAGAGCTGTATTCTTTATAAATTTGTGAAGTGTCTATGATTAGGAGGGGTCTCTAACCGAGAATACAATATACCACCTGACCTTGTGTCTACTTTGCCATTAAATAAAAAGGGAGAAAGAAAAAAAGAGGGAGAAAGAAAGAGAGCAGGAAAGAGAGGAGGCTTAATATTGTCTGTTTTTAATTCCAGAATATCAGGGTTCAATGGACTTCTTTTTTTTTTTTTTTTTTTTTTTTCTCTTTAAAGTAACTAGTAGGTACAGGCTTTCTTAAGACATTAAGTTTGCTGATCTTGCCAGAACACTGAAAGACAGAAGTGCATATGTGTGTGGGGAAAGATTCAAGGCAAGATCTACCTCATGCTAAGGAAATTATTCAGAGCTGAAAACATTTGTCTAAGTGCTGCTAACAGACTTCGTGAACCAAATCATGTTGAACCTGTGGACATCTTGATAAGACACAGCACACAGGGAAGGTGAAACCCTTGAACCTAACCTGCTTTCACTCTTCATCACTAGACCCAGCAAGCCTCTTGGCAGGAAATAAAAGACTTATCTTCTGTTCTTTATTAAAAGTAGCTAAATAAGTACTTTAAGGTACCAGGCTTAGCTGAAGTTGAGTATGCTGCTGTGACTGGTGGTCCCAACTGAGCATCATGTCAGACCACTTCTATTCAGGTGATTGTTAGTGGCAGGCTGCTAGAGCCACCACTTAGCTCTCTAAAGTGGCAGAAATCAAAGAAGGACTTGTTACTGCACGCAGAGAAATGGCAAATGATCCCAAAGTGCATTTTCTAGCTCCCCTGGAATGTTATGGGAGCAAACACTGCAAACTGTGGGGCTTGTCCTCACTGGTGAAAACTGTGTCATTTACTTGCAGGACACATCAAACCAGGTTCCTGTACTTTAGAAAGGAGAGTCCATTAGACCGCTAAATTGTATGCCAGCCAGATCATTATATAACTGGTACTGCTGTCATATTACCAAATGATTGACAAGCAATATTAGGTTTTGAATGGTACATAGGGACTTTAAAAAAACAGAAACTGAAAATACACAGACTAAAAAATGCCAAGTTTTTGATCTATCTTGTGGCCATTGGCAACCGATGAAATAAGTGGAGTTTTATTTCATGATCAGAAAAACACAGGCTATATGGCATTAGTATTATGTCACAACTACAATGGGAATTAATGTGTAAAATGTGGAAATCCCTCTGGCAGTCATAAATGCATAGGTTAGATCTGATGTTTACCCAAGATTGAAATAAAGATTGAAATAAAGAGAAATTTGTAATAGGTTTTTAAAGAGAATATTAGAAATTTTCCAGAGAAAATTAGTGCAAAAAAGCAGGCGTAGTGAACCTTCAGAAAGTTAACCCATGTTTTAATGTTCTAGAATATTGAGATTTAATTTTTTTGTCTGAGTTTTCAGGCCTCTTTGCATATTGAAGGTATTATACATTTACACTGGCTACTCCAGGCATCTAAGTAGGTTCTGGAAATCTTCTGGAGATATTGTAATTTTTTCATTCAATATATAACAGGACTTTTCTCCTGTCTTTATTTCTTTGAACGGTACCTTCCCAAGATGTTTAAATCTAACTGACATGAGATTAAGAAACAAAATTCTTTTCTAACCATTATGGACTGGAGTAGTAAAACATTATTTGAATTCATGCTGAATTTGATTCAGATGTCAGGCTTCCAACTGAAGAACCAAGTATAGCAAAATATAGAAATATGCGCTAAATTAACAATAAGATTTTAGTATACTTTGTTAGTGAGATTTTGCATTTTGATTCCACTGTCCTTCACTTTAAATTATACAAAATTATGAGAGGTCAGAAGAAATACAATGCTAAAAGAACATCAAAATCACTGAGCACTCTTGTTTTCCTCTTTACATAGCATCTGTCTAAGTAAGCCATTTAGGCATCTGTATTATGCTGAAAAGGTGCTGACACTAAGTAGATAAGAATTAAGTGGTTGTTTGGTTGGGTTTTCTTTTTTTTTTTTTGGGGGGGGGGGCACTGAGTCATTTAGAAGAATATATGGAGGTGGAAGCCTCATGTATTAGAAGGGTATGTATTATCTGTGGATTCTTTTATTGCATTTGGAAGAAATCCTAAATACAACTGATAATATTCAGAACTGTATCTGTTTTTATAAAAGAGATTCTCAACCATTAACCATTTTTGAGACTATTAAAATATAACCTCCTGTTCCATAAGAGAATTCAGGCCATATTTCCCTGGAAGGACGGCTGGTTTTGGAACTCGCCTTCCTTTTCTACCATTTCTAGGACATGGCTTCCCTTAAAAGACTATGAAAAGAATAAGGCTTTAATTTAGTTTTTAGGATTTCTTGTTGTTTACTTCACAATTTGACTGCCAATGTATTTACTGGTGGAAGCTGTGATTGTTTTTATCTGACAAAATATCTTTTTGTGGATTGCTTTTGTACAATTAATACTTTGAAACTGTAAATAGCATGTAGGTAGTAGGAGTATATGCACCATATAAATTACTAGCTAAATGTGAAGGAATTTTTCTCAGTAAGAGTCTTTGAGTGTAATTACGTTTAATACTTTTGTTTGTGCATACAAACTCTATATACTGGTGGAAAAGAAACAAAACACAGCAACAGGCAGTAACCTTTGTTCAGCAGGAGAGACTATAAGCAAAATAAAAGCAAGCAGCGGATGTAAAAAGGGCATAAAAATGGCATTTTAAACTAGAAATAGATACTTACTTCTTCTCCTTACAGCTATATAACTAGAATTCATAACCTTGTGGAGAGCGCAAGGGAAGAGAAAGGAGAATCCTTGTACACTAAGGATCACATGCAACATATTAGAAGTGCTACAGGTATGGCAGATATCCTTGAGTTATATTTGCAGCATTGAACATGGGAAGATGGCTGCAGCCATGTAATGGTAATATATTTAAAAGTAGTATGGTAACATCTGTATTTAGGGGGAACAGGAAACTCTAGTATAGTAATATTCTCCAATATTCAAAAGCTATTAAGCAAAACTTTTGGGAAGTGTTAATTTTCTAAAAGCATTTTCTCTTTCATAATCCTTCTGTCTTTTTGTCCTCTGTGTGTTTTTCTCTGCGTTTTTTTTACTACAAATCTTCTGAATTGGCACTGCTAGTTCTTGTGATAGTAATACTTCATACAGCTTCCAAAGATTTGGCAAAGACTCCTGAGTAAGTATTTTCAGATAAATATGTATGCACTTTATAAAGTATGTTTAGTAGATAGATGTTGCATTCTGTAACAGCATCTAATACTTACCATAAGGGTCTTTAATTGTGAATGTCATTGTTATTTTCATTATGAGAAAGGCACTTTAAAAAAAAAAGAAAAAAAGAGTGGTCCAGATGGAGTTTCTCATTTTGAATTATCTTCCTTGGAAAACTGCAGGTGCATGTTCATAATTTGACAGTGCTGCATTATGGATTAGCTAGTGAAGGCTATTGTACAGTGAGTTCTGCAGTCATCTCATTGACTTCTGTGAAGTCCAAGCATATAATCTTTGTGACACAAACACTGCTGCCAAACTCATGTTTAAGTGGAACAGCTAACCAAGTTTTTGAAAGAACTATAATTAAAAATACCGGAAGATGTGCACATTGAATTCTGCAAAAAGTAATTTCATAAATAGTATGTGTTTTGTAATTCCTGAGGCTATAAAGAAAATAACGGAGCAGTACTGATTCAGGTGGGGTTTGTTTGGTTTTATTTTTGTTTCTTGTTTTGTTTGGGGGACAGGTGTTTGTTGTGGGTTTTTTGGTTGGTTTAGTTTGGTTTGGTTTGTTTTTTTTTGTGCTGTATGAACAAAATGTTATTTTAGATATTAATGAATTAATAGTATATTCATGTACACTGCTGGCCTATATGTGAAGTATTAAGTTGATGCAATCTTAAATGCCTAAAATTAAGCCTCTGAAAAATTTTTAATATAGAAGAAGCTTTACTATAACTAAAATAAGAGTAAACTGTGAAATAAATTATTTAAATATTTAAATTAGACGCATACTTTGGGGCAGAAGGGTTGTTTGAGACATTCTTGAAAAGTATTTAAAGCTAAATATAAACCAAATGTCTATTTAAATGTAGATTTTGCATTTCCGAAGATGACTCTTACATACGCATACAGTAGGAATGCATTACTTCACTGGCACAGATTTAGTAGGCAGATGAGAGAACCTGTATCCTTCTGACTCTCCTCCATTAGCACAAACTGACATATGACATAATAACAGTAATATGATGCAGAGTGTCTGGTTACAGGAGCTGAATCAGGTAATGAATAAGCTATATAGAAGTACCTAATTCCACTTAGAGAACTCTATGCAGTTGACTTTGCTAAGACAGAGTTTCTCCCCTCAAGATAAAAGTATAATTTAGATTATAGTATTTAGAGAAAAGCAAACATCACATGGAAGCAGTTTGAAGCCATAAATTTGGAAAGAGAAGTAGATTGTAAAATAATAGTAGGGAAGGGACTTGTGTGTCAAGCGTGGATGTAAAGAGGAGATGAGTTAGAACAGAAGGAGAAAGGAAGAAAAATGTAACCTAAAGAAAATGGAGCTTTATGTAGACCCTCGAATGGCTGCAATATATTATATCGGCACTCAAGTACCTTTTCCACTGTCACTTTATATCTACTTTGTATCCCTTCCTTGTCCAACTTTTCCACACCCTCTCACCCTAAATGTCAGTTTTCTTTAGGTGTATCTTTTACCTCCTAAATTCCCTCTGAATCTCTGTGTTTACATATCTGTCTTTGAGTCTGTGAGTGCCAGTTATTTTTCCAGCCTTGTCTTTCACTTCTTGTTTTATTAGTACTTATTTTGCACCCCAGGTGACCTTGCTTTTCATCACATCTTTTCTACACCAAATGCTTTAGTTGCCCTTACTGCTTCACTTTTATATTCACATTCACAACTCCCCTTGTATTTGTTCATAAAAATGAGGAAAAATAGTCAGTGAAAAGTTCATCAAAAGTAAAGATCAAAATCTCTGGATTTAATAGAATTGAACTTGTGAAGGTTTTATTTTTTGACATATATATTTAAGTCAGTTTCATAGTGGGCTTTTTCAGTGTTTATAGAATGTACTCTTGCATGCTACAAAAAGAAAAATCATTTTTACTTTTCCACAAGAGTACAAAAGTTCTCATGTTTCTGTCTTATCTTTTTACTTCTACTAATTTGTCCTTAGATTTTATGCTATTAATATTGATAGCTTATTTTTATTGACTCATTTCACATCTTTTCCTGACTTATAAACAGATGTTTTTTTAAAAATTTTTATTTTGGGAAGCTCACCTGAATTTACAGCTCATCTTTTGAATCCATGTTCCTTTCTTACAAAAAGTTTATTTGAATTATGTTGCTGGCATTGAGTCCTTAAGCAGTTCAGATGTGATAACCCCCGGTGACACGCTTACAGCATTCCCATACACGGAATGACTTTCAGCCTGAGAAACATTTGTAAGACTAGTCCTACCAAAACCAAAATGATCAATTGTTTTATACTGGTCCAGTTTTCAGCTTCATTTCTTTCTTCAAGTGAGCTGAGGGATCTTCTGTATTACCAGAAGATGCCATTTAAGTTTACATCTTAAACTGTACTTTGTCCCCAGATGATGTTGTAATATGAATTGCATTCAGGCAGAGGCTTCTCAAGCACAACTGCTTCATTTAACAGCAGCATATAAGTATTCATCTCCTGGTCCCTGGAGTTCTCCCCTTGCTAACAGTTATAGCATCAGACTTAAACTGGCAAGTTTTTTTTTAGTATGCAGTTTTTCCAAGCCAATTAACTTATATTGTGAAATATACAATATAAGAGTTGTTTTCTGTTTTAAATGAGACAACTGAGAAACCTAAAGAAATCAGAAAAAATATTTTTCAGCTTCTGAGATAAGAATAAAAACTTAAATTCAGAGTTTCTCTGAGACTTTCAGTAATTTCAAATGTAGCAGGAATTCCTGTCTTGATCTGTTTGCCTTCAAGAAGTTTTCTAACAAACTTAATCACACTTAATCTTTCAAATTCTCTAGGATATACTAGAAAAGGAATAAAAAAAAATCCATATTCTTGTGAACTTCTATGAAATTCTACCATTACATAAATCTTAATGTGAGGACTCAGAACTCATAGACTGTGCACTAAATTTGCAAAAAAACAGACTATAAATTCCTTATTTTGTCTGAGTGCTTTCCAGGTATTCATAGATACTGTTACAAAAGAGCCCTCTCATCTAGGGAAATCTTGTCAGGAATTTATTGATAAGGAAGAAAGGCATACAAGGATTAATTACATGCTTGAGAAAACCAAGCACTGTGACAGAAGTGAATTCTGCCTTAAGAGGACTAGTGTTTCCTCCTGGAATTGGCTGGATTTCTAATGAGGTGTACTGTTGTGATTTTGTAAACTCCTCATTTTTTTCTTGTTCTCTGTGCTGAGAAGACTCAGGGAAGAAATTAACTATGCTAACTGAAGTAGTTAACTACACCAGTCAGAAATTAGAGTTGCACTCTCAGTTTGTTTTGAGGTAGTAGAAAATAGCTAGTAAGGAGGTGAAGACAGATAGAAAGAAGACGTTCAATGGATCAAGAAAGCAGCCTTCCTGAAAAACTGGAAGCTGATGACAGTCATTAATTTTAAAAATATCAATATTTCTTGACATTAGTAATTTTACTTACCGTTGTCTGGTCTTGTATAGTATCTCCCTCATGAAAGAGTATTGAGAATGAGTGAGATGGATCATGAACTGGCTGGATGGCAGAGCTCAGAGGGTTGTGATCAACAGTGCAAAGTCTGATTGGAGGCCTGCAGTTAGTGGGGTTCCCCAGGGGGCAGTGTTAGGTCCAGTCCTATTTAACCTGTTCATCAATGACCTGGATGAAGAGACTGAGTGCAACCTCAGCAAGTTTGCTGATGATACCAAACTGGAAGGAAGGGCTGACACACCAGAAGGCTGTGCTGACATTCAGCAAGACCTGGACAGGCTGGAGGACTGGGCAGAGAAAAACCTTATGAAGTTTGACAAAAACAAGTGTAGGGTCCTACACCTGGAGAGGAATAACCCCAGACACCAGTACAGGTTAGGGGTGGACCTGCTGCAAAGTAGCGCTGCAGAGAAGGACTCGGGAATTTGGGTCAACAACAAGCTGACCATGAGTCAACAATATGCCCTTGTGGCCAGGAAGGCCAATGGTATCCTGAGGTGCATTAAGAACAGTGTGACCAGCAGGTCAAGGTAGGTTATCCTCCTCCATCTACTCTGATCTGGTGAGGCTGCATCTGGAGTACTGGATCCAGTTCTGGGCTCCCCACTTTAAGAAGGATAAGGAATTACTGGAAGGAGTCCAGCAGCAGGCTACGAAGATGATCAGGGGCCTATAGCACCTTTCCTATGAAGAGAGACTGAGAGAGTTGGGTCTGTTCAGCCCGGAGAAGAGAAGGCTGAGAGGGAATCTCGTCAGTGTTTATAAATATCTCAAGGGTGGATGTCAAGAGGATGTGACCAGATTCCTTTGAGTGGTGCCCAGTGATAGGATGGGGGGGCAACAGGCCCAGACTGAAGCACAGGAGGTTCCATCTGAATATGAGGAAAAAATTCTTTCCCTTGAGGGTGCCAGAACACTGGAACAGGCTGCCCAGGGAGGTTGTGGACTCTCCTTCTCTGAGACATTCAAGACCCACCTGGACACATCCCTGGGCAATCTACTCCAGGTCACCTTGTTTTAGCAGGTCAGTTGGACTAGATGATCTCCAGAGGTCCCTTCCAACCCTAGCCATTCTGTGATTCTGTGAGAAATGATACTTTCACAAATACTTCATAAATTTTTGGTCATTCTTTCAATTTGATTGTGTTGTGCATACAGTGGGAATTACATGGATGGCTGATCATCTTTAATTTTTTTCATATTTTAGAGCTGTTAGAAAACCAGAAATAAAACAGTGTCATCCATGGGTTGTTGTGTTCTGCTGCATTGTATTTGAAGGTTCTGATGGGGAAAAAGAGTAAGCTGAATAATCCATAATTCACCAGAGGTCAGGCAAGATTGCTGGCATTGTTTGGACTAATTTTCTTCATTTTCTGTCATACCATCACTAAAGTGGTTATTATTTTACATTGTCGAGGGCCAGTATGTTTCTACATTTGTTGATTGCTTTAAGTGCTCCAGCATTGCTCTACTAGATGAGAAATTATTTTCTTGGAGTTATCTAAAATCTGAATGTACATTTGGACTAACAAGAGAAGAAAGAGAAGTTGCACACCTGTAAGGGATGATCTTTGAGATTTGCTGGCTGCTTTTATTTTTTAAAGGTCTTTGATGTTTTCAGATGTGCATTTCTTTAGATAAACTCAAATAGAAATGCTGTTACCTTACATACCTATATGCTGGGCACAAGCAATTGTAGAATATAATTGTCTTCTATGTGAGTAGGAAAAGAAGACTGTTTTCAAATTAAAAAGTGTAAGTGCAAGCTTTATGTTAGTGTACGTGTGGTCATTTCAAGAGCTCTCATTTCTTTAAATATTGCTCATATTGCTGATTAGGCTCAATATTTTTTTGTCTACGTTATCTTTAAGTATAATATGTTCCTTTGAATTTTGAGAATTCTGTTATGAGGAAGGGTTGCACTTGTTGAGTTATGCACATGTTGTGCTTGAACAATCAGCATGGGCAGCATGATTAACTAATCTGATTGCCTTCTGTGTTGGAATGGTTGGTTACATGGGCCAGAGAGAGCCTGAAATGTAATATAAATCAACTCTAGCAAGACTTGTAATGTCCTTTTCAACTGTATTTTTCTTTATCATGTATTGGATGGATGGGTTGGTAGATGGGTTGAAAAATGAGAAGACATTTGGGCTCAGAGGATAGTAATTAATGGCTCAGCTTCCATATGACAGCTGGTCAATTCTGATTCAGGTATTTTCATTAATGATTGGGATGACAAGACATAATGGACCTTTAACAAAACAAACAAACAAACAAACAAACAAACAAACAAACCTCAAAGGCCAACATTGAGAAACTTAGGAAATAGACAAACAGAAACTTAATAAAGTTTAAAAAGAGAAGTGCAAAGTCCTGAACACCCAAGTGCATCAGTACAGTCTGGGAACTAATTAACTTAGTAGCAGCTCTGCTGAAAGGAGAGATTACAGTGGATTGCAAGCTGAGTATGAATGAAATGCTATCATCACAAATAAGGTAAACTGGGCTACATTGGAAGTAGTATGGAGAATACATCAAAGTAAGTTGTTATTCCCTCATACTTCACACTGAGGGGGCTGTAACTGGAGTATTTTGTTTGTATCAGCCTTATTTTTCAAGAAGCATGTTGAAAAGCTGGAAACAGTCCAAAAGATGGCTATCAAGAATGTATCATCATTAAGAGACCAGGAGCACATAAGCTTCAATGAGAGATGGTTTAGCTTGGTGAAAAAAAGGCTAAAGAGACCTTTGATAGCAGCCAATGAAATTTGAAGGTAAACTACAAGAACAATGGAGCCAACTCTTCTTGGTAGTGGCATTTGATATAATAAAAGGCAAAAAATGCAAGTTTCAGCTGGAATGTGGATATTAGAAAAAGTACTTCACCAGGAGGGTCATGCAGCACTGGAACACTTTATGAAGCTAGGTGATAGAATCTCCATCCTCGAGGTTTTTTGAAACTTGTCTAGATGAAGTCAAAGCTGGCCCAAACTAGTACTGGTTGTGGTCCTACTTTAAGTGAGATATTCAACTTGGTTGACTCTAGACATCCCTTGTAATCAACATTTTTATGATTCTATGCCTCATACTACTGGATACTTGCATACTTCAGTTATCTTTATAATCCAGATTGGGTGAAAAAAATGCAGTCAGGGACTGTGACCACTGTGTTTATTACACATGTAGACATGATAATATAGGAATTCAATGATTAATTAAATATTTCTGTTTCTTCCTGTGAGCATGAGAAGATTTCCACATAGAGACAAGAAAAGCTTTACTGTCATAATACCTAAATAGTAGTAAGAAACATGTTTTCTTATCTCCATTCCCTGGATTCCTAATAATGTATGTATAAATTAAAAACTGTTAATAGCAGAACACTGTAATTGATTAGCTTCTGTATGTTTACAGCTCTCTTTAATTGCTTAAAAATGCCATTTGTCAGCTTTATGTTCTATTGACACTGTTATCGATTTATCCGATTTGGGCTTTGTCTTGTCTTTCGTACATAAAACTCACATATGCAGTTCAAATGGGAAATGACTCTATTGATTTCCTTAACTTGAGCCCAAATGCTAAAGATTTTTGGATAAGCTTTCTCATTACTTAAGCCAAAATCAATAAGAGAGAGCATCTTTTAATGAAAGAGCAGTTTGAGCAACGTACTTCAGAAATGGGGTCCTGTTCATCCTTTGCTTTACAAATCGATCTCCTTGGTTCCTTAAGTGAGGCCCAATTGGTTGACATTGTGGTTTGTCTTTGTGTGTAAACTTGCAGCTTCAGAAAAGAGAAGATGAGCCACAGAGACAGCAGAAGGAAGCAGTTTCTCTGCAACAGAAAAAGGATGATCTTATTGAGGTACCACACTGTATGTTATGTCTTCTGTAAAATTCTGGCTTTTTATGACCATTTTTTAACTATATAATTTGTGGGCAAAATAATATGCTCTTCAGTCCTATCTCTTTGTCTATTCTATTCCTTTGTGTGTAATTACACTATTTAGAAATATTACATACTTAAATGATACAAGTAGTTAATTTGGAACTAACACCTTCTTTTATGATTTTTCTGCATAAAATACTGTCACAGACTACAATCTGATCATATTGCTTTGTTAACCTGTTAATTTGTTCTGGTTTTATTTCAATGTTAGCCTCAAGAAATTAGACTTAGCAGCTCCAGACTAAACTGTGCAAAATGAAATCTGAGATAAAAAATGGAGAGATGAATTTGAAGAGCTACAGAATGCACTGGGTATATCAAACTAGTTATATGGGCAGGCCAAACATTCAGGTACTGTACTAAGATATCATTAACTGCCCTGAACTACATAAATTAAGCTGATTATGCCTTTACTTAATTAACTGAGAATGACCTATTGATGTATAGGCAGAGCAAGATAGAGACTACATGCTGCACTGTACTAAATTTATAGGTTTTCAATTAGTTCTACTATTGACTGAGACTACTTAGAAAAGGAGTTTACTTTTATGTTTTGTAACAGGTTTTTAAATTAGTAAACTATTTGAAAATGTTCTGTTTGTATGCTCTTGAATTATTTGAAAAATGATCCAGTGAAAATTTATTCATCTAAATCTATAATTTTTTGCCTCATGGCTGATTAACACCTATACAATGTTCGTCTTTAAAAATGCTATTATTAGTTATTATAAGTATTATCATCTCCAAAATGTTAGCCATCTCCAAATTTTACTCATAGCAGTTTTAGAAATTATCTAATCAAATAATTTAAAAGAATATTGTAAAGAAATGCAAAGAAAATCTCCACAAAAATCTGATTGTTTTATTATAAACTGAATTAGATATTTTCTTTCAAAAAAGAGGTACATTGATTGTGATTTTAGTTAAGCTCCATTTGAAAAAGAAGTTTTTACAGTCTTACATGTGTTACCTGAGAGCGATTAAATAATCTCAGCAATATATTTTCAGATTCTGTTCAAAGCAAAATGTGAATTTGTGTAATGTAGGGATTTTTATTATGCAGAACTATGGAGTCAGATAGTGTTTAGTTGCAGATTGACTTCCGCTGTAGACACACTTTGAAAAAATTATGCATTTAGAAACCAAATATAGGAAAAAAAAATATAGATGTTAATTAGTAATGTTACTGCAAATTTTTCAGAAACATAGTGAGCTTAAAAATGTTAGCATGTAATAGTAGAACTTTTACATCAGGTTGATAAATCTTCTGTAATGTTTCTATTTTAAGAGAGATTGATTTCAAACACAAAGAAATAATAAACATGCTACAGATAAGACTTTTTATTAATATACCAAGGAAAATAAAACAAGGTGTTTGCTTACCAAAAAAGTCCTTGACTATTCATGCTTGAGTCCCTGAAGAAAGTTTTCTTCTCTTTCTTAGGTATAATTTTTTGGAGGTAATGTACCTGCTCTACAGATTCCAGTTGTCCAAGATACATTCTGTGACCAAAGTTAATGCAAGTATATGTACAGTCTTTTAATCCCCTGGGACTAGTTTGCTGTCTTTACTCATGTAGTTGTCTTTAAGCTTGTAAGAAAATGAAATAAAAAGGTATGTACATAAATTATAATATGTAATTGTATTTTTTAAAGATTAATTTTCAGCTTTAAAAATTGTAATGATTCTTTGAGTTTCCCGTGTTGATGCATACTTATGATATTCAGTTATCTTACGCAATAGCATTTGTCTGAGGGTTTACAGTTAAATCGGCCCTTTGTAATTCAGTGGTCACCTTATCAAAATATTTGCTGAGGTTTTCTTAGTCTATATTGAAGATGACTATATTGTCTACATATAGAACACTTACTCTTCCTTCAAATGTGGTCTGTTAGCCTTTGGTACATACTGGTCAGACACGGAACACAAAACACATTGCGATAAATTGATACAGGTTCTTGACTTCACTACAATTAGACTGTAGTGGCCACTTCATCATCTGGTGTTCAGCTACCATCCAGCTGTTTGACTGTCACTTACTGACCAAGCCAAGTCTCTGTTTTGTCCCCACTGTTAAGATAGACATTAACAAATGCAGCTTGTTACTCTTCTGTATGACAATTTCCATAATTGTTTTGTTGTTTACTGATTCATTTATTTTGCTATTGGTAGATGGTTTATGAATTCTACCACTCACCTAACACCTGTTTGACTCTTACTGTTTTATCCACATTCTCTATTCAGTTAATTTGTATTCGCTTCTTGTACCTCAGATCTTTCCTTCTTAGCCCATCTTTCTCCCTTTATCCTGTTAACATTTGCCCAGGCCTCTGTTTTTCTCTTTCCCATTTCTCATTGCCATTTCTAATTATCTGGCTCATTTTTTAAGCCTCGTATCTCCTACTTAGATCTGTTTCTGTAGGTGGTCTTACTCTGTGGATTCTTCATATACAGGATAGTCAGAAATAACTTTTTTTTTGTTGTGCTATTTTTTTTCCCCTTTTCTCTTTTCATCAGTCTGAAATGGCTCATTCACCTTACTCATCTTGTTTCTTTTCTGTGGCATCTCAAACTCTTATGCATCCACTCACAGCCTTAGGTTATCCACCCAGTTTACTTCCTTAACTTCTTTTCCCAGTTACCTGAGAAATCTCTCCAAATGCTTGTGACTGTCATCTCTCTTTTCCTTTACTAGTATCATCTCACTGAGAAAACATTTCAAACTAAAGTAGCAAGATCTATTGCCTGTTCCATCATTTGGACCATGTCACTTTTTATATTTCTCATTTTATATCTCATGAAATTAATTCTTTTTGCTTAACCTTCATGGGTTTTTCTCATTTTTGCCACTTTTCATTTGCTATGTCATCTTCTATGCCACCTATTTCAAGTTCCTTCTTTTTTTCCAGTGATGTCAAAGTGAAAGACATTGGCTGTCTTTATAGTTCCTTCCATTACAGTCCTGAAGCATGCTCTATTCTTCTTGGATTCATCTTCTTCTTAAACTTGTTCCTATTAGTCCACCTTAAGGCGATCTTTAAATAAATTGACCAGTTAGTGATGGCTGAATTTTGCTTCAGTGGAAGGAAGCTGATGAATGACCCATTCCTCTTCTTCTTGTCTCCCTGACAAGAATGCAGACCTTTGCATAGTTTGTGACCATCAAGGTTTACATCTTGCATATTCATGTTGTCATATTTTAATTACAGTGTTCAGTTCTCTCTTCTTCCTATTAATCACTTTCACTTGTGATTAACTTCAAATTGGATTACAGATTAATTAGGTCAGGAATCATGCCAACTTTTGTGCCTTCTTTTTTTTTTTTTTTTTTTTTTTTTTTAAATTGGTCCAGCAGAAGAAACTGCATTTTTATCTATTAATATAACAGTAGTCAGGCCTGCTGGTAGTAGGGATTCTTATGCTACCTGTGCTCCCGCAAATACTTCTTGCAAATGGTTCAGGAGTTTGTATAGGCATAGGCTCATTTCCAATAGGCAGTCTACATTTTTGATACAAAGGATGCTGGCTGATCTATGATCATTGGCATCAGTGACAAAGAGTAGCTGCTGACACATTTAATTTACTGGCATGGATGTTGTCTGTCTTGATTGTGATTGACTTTTTATTGCTACCTTTGCACAAAAAATCCAATGAACAAAACCAAACAAAACCAACCAACCAAACAATCCCCCTCCAGCCCCCCCCCAAACAAACAAACAAAAAACAACAAACAAAAAACCCCAAACAAACAAAGTATTTTCACTAATAATTGCAACAATTTAGGCTGAGAGAAGATGAAAAGGAGTTTGTAACATTATTTTCCTAAATGCAAATAGGTCTTACTGTAAGTCATCATAAGTGATTAACAAGTTCCTATCTGTGTAGCACAACATGTAGTATGTATTTTTCAGAGAATGAACATTTCTGCCTAGATATTCACATGCCCATCAGAAATAGAAGACTGCTGCTAAAATCCCTGTTCTAGCAGAGTTTTGACATATAAGCTAACATCATCAGAATTCTGTAGTTGCCCTTGAAGGATATTTCAGCACCACAGGCAGTGGTGGTTGTGGGAATTCCCACTGAATGACAAACTTATTCCCTATTCTGACAAAACTCTTCAAGCTGTATCACCCTGCATCCTAAGTTGTAGTTCTTGGACTGTAGATTTCTCAAAGAGGTGGACTAAAGAAACTCAGCTTTACAAGGTACAGCTCATTACATCAATTGTATATTCCTGAATGTTTCTGTCAGGCAAAAGATAAGGAAATATGGCAAATTAAAAATGGTCACTGGAAAATGTGACAAAGAGAACTATTTATTCCTTTTACTTTAATATTTTCTTCTTCAGTTATCCTTATATCTTGCTTTGTCCCCATAGACATGTGTTGCCGTGTGTATTGCCCTTTTATCACCATATTTCGCTCTTTCTGAAAACCTTTCTCCATAACTTTGGATAGTTACTTTTCAGCCCAAAATTTGACTCTGCAACGAAGTATTGTCAACACACTCAGGGATTTCTGATCTTTGTCCTAATCTCCCTCGGGAACAATTGTTTCATCTCTTATATGAGATGCCTAGAGTGTCAGTTTATACACTTCTACACAGCTAAGTCTCTATTTCTCTATATCTGTTTTCTTTACATTGTTCTTTTTATTTATTTATTTTTTTTATTTATTTAATGTATATTCCAAACTTTTTTTATTAAAATAGATAATGCTGGTATAACTGGAGCTTAGCCCTGACTGGTATGTATGATTTCTTCCTAGAGAAGAGAACAGTTTGCAGATATGCTGCAAATGTTCTAAACTTCTCCAGCAAGAAACTAGCCAACAAAAATGGAAATAACTTGTGAAGGGCTGAACATGATTTCACACTGCCATTGGTACTCTCAATTTGCATTTAACTGGTAGTGTTTTTCTACTTTAATAACTGTTGAACACTATCTTATATGATGATTTTACCTGAGTAGCATCCTTTGAATGCTTGTCCATCTATATATTCACACTGTGAATCTGCATTGCAGTCACATTGAGTCAGGAGTACCCAGTGGTTCTGTCTAATCTTTCAAAGTATATAAGATAATAAAGATTAATGACTAACAAATAGATTTTATTCTTAGCAATTCAGAAATATCTGAAAGATAGGTTTTGAAAAGGGGGGGAGAGAAATGTGGGGAGAGAAATGATAAATAACACAATTGAAGAGCTGTAGTAACTGAAAAGTATCTTCTTTCAAGAGCTGCCTCTTCACAGGTATGTTCATGTGGTGGATTATTCTTAGCAGTACCTTTGCAGTGAAAGTTACTTGGAAACTGGTCTTGAAATCTTCTTAGAAGAGCAGAACCATAGGACAGCTCTAGGAAATGCATCTTTTGAATGTCTTATCTTGGGGAAGTAATTGGTGAAGCTGGATATGTAGTTCCAAGTTGCCACTCTGCTGGTTTCAGTAACACTGGCAGCCTTCAATGACCCACTACTATGGTTAGTCTCCTGGCAAATTTCTCTTACAGCAAATCATCATTTTTTCTGTTGTTCGGTTGAACGGTATCTACCTAGAGTTTTCCTTGTCCTTTGAACTCTCTTAATGGAAAACAGGAAGCAAAGGTATGATTGTCCAAAGGATACAAAGTCACTTTGGCTTTCCAGGCATTGGAACTAGAGAATAGAAAGGTAAATAGTAAATTGCTTTTTTGACTCAAACTGAATTCTGATAAAGTTGATCCAGAATTTCAGACACCTTTGGTATTTAGGGGAGAATACAGAGGTTACAGTTACAAGGACAGGTTCATAGGTAGTTCATTAATGAGGTCAGTGGTTCAAAGGCTGATCCACAAGTATAATGAAGATCAGATTTCATCCCTGTGAGAGTTACTACTGAAGGGTGACATATCAGACAAGTAAAACTGACTTCGATAATTAAGCAATTGCAAGACAATAGAATGAGAAAATAAGTAAACAACAATTAATTACTAAAAGGTGATTTAGTAGCTCTAAGTAACTTGATAAAGAAAATGATGAAACATCTACTTTTAAGGAAAAAAAAGAAAGCATTGCACAAGGTACAATATATCCTGTGACCTAAAAGTTGGCAAAAAAAGCATTGTCTAAAGTATTTTATGAACCAACCACTAATGGTATAAGGCTATACAAAAATACTTCTTGAAGAAATACTGGTAGCTTTTCTTCAGTTACATAACAAATAAGTAATAATACCATATACAGAACTACATTTTAATCTGTCCAGAATTCTGTTACACTATAGAAGTCATGTACCCAAGAGTTGTTTAACTAAGACCTCAAAAGTTTTCCTGTATGCTTGCCCAGTATCTTCCACTGGGAGATGAAGTTTATGCATTTTCTTAGAATGCTGAAAAGCATACTCCTGGTTTTCCAAATTTGGTCTTTTTTTTTTTTTTTTTTTTTAATTTGTTTATAGAAAAACTAGGGTTTGGGTTTTTTTCAGTTTTTTAATTCTTTTAGTTTCAGAAATCTAATGTCTCCCATATGATCATTGGAAGTAGTGCTTTTCATTGATTTATTTGCAGTTATAATGAGTAAAGGACTAGTTTGGCAAAAAATTTTCTGTGATCATTATGAAAGACTTGTATTACAAATATGGTATGGATTATCAACATTTATGTCAAAAAAACATTCCAGAGGACTTCTGAACCATAGGTAATGGCACAAATGTTACAGTAACGTTATACAGTTATGCATTGTCATTAAACTATTTTCCATAGCCATAACTGAACAACTGATTATTCTAGGCTTACTCATAATTTTATCATCATATACGTTCCCCCTCCCCCCCAACTTTTCCATAATAGTGAAAAGTTATGGGAGAAAATAGTTTAATTTTTTTATTATAGGCTATCTGTAATGTATGTGTTTTTCAATTTACTAATATGTCACTGCACAAATAAGGATAGTTTATTGACAGATGTATCAACCTTTAAAGTGAGTATTAATGTTTTATATGTTGCTGTGTAGAAGGTGTACATACAGCCATGAAGCTCACATTTCTGCAACTTTTTGGATTCCTTTTTTATCAGCGTTCAGATAAATCAGATACAAAATATTTCTTTAATTTGTTATATTGCCTTACAAAGAATGTCGCACAGTATAACTACAAGAAAATTAATATACTGCAAAAAGGCCCAAGCTCTTTGCATGTTAGTACCTGAATTTTGAGTCTCCTACACAGAAGTATTGTCTGGACTTTCATTAGTACTTGAGTTATCCCCAATTTATACCTTTACAGATGAAATGACTGTGCAGGCATCAGATGGATGGAAGGTAAGGTGGGTATCTTAACAAACAAACAATTGAACCAAAATATAAAGGAAATATTTTGAGTTGCCTTGCAAAAATAAAAAAAAAATACTACTGGAATGTACTGGGTCTAGATGGGATGAAGGTGTCTTCATAGCAGCCTATATGATGCTGTGTTTTATATTGGCGACCAAAATAGTGCTGATAACACCCTGATGTTTCAACTATTGCTCAACAGTGCTTCCACAGACTCAAGGCATTGCTCACTCTTGCTGCCCATGGAAAAGACTAGGGGTGGGCAAGAAGCTGGGAGGGAACGCAGCCAGAACAGCTGACCTGAACTGACCGCTGTATATCATCATGTTCATCAATAAAAACTGAGGAGAGAAGAGTCTGGGAGATGTAACTGTTGCCTGGGTGTTGGATGGAATAATCCACCATAATGGGAAAGAAAACACTTCTTTTTTTTTCCTATGAACTTTTATATATGTCTATCTATCTATATATATTTTATGATAGAGAAAATAAAGGGCTAGCTTCACAAAACTGAGGAAAAGAAACTGTATCTTTTGCTCCCATGCATACACTGTAGTGGTTATAGGAGTTACTGGGAACTCCCACCTATGTGAGTTGAGTGAAAGACTGTGTGTACCATGCCATGCCATGCCATGCCATGCCATGGAGAAAGGTCAGTGAGATCTACGAGCTGTTTTGGAAAGTCATCACAGTATGTAAATCCTTTTGCAAAAGGAATTGGAGAAATGGAACAGAAGAGAATTGAAAATGTCTTTCATCATGAGATGCTGTAATTCTGTTTAAGGAAGTAGAAGAGAGAATATGCTGAGATTGTATTATTAGTAATTTCCCTTCTCAGTTCATACTGAAAATGTGAATGTCTGGTAGAGGAATGTGTTAATCAAATTTTAGTACACAGAGGGGGCAATAAGGGTAATAGTAGATTTTTATTTACTTGTTTTACTTGTTTGTTTTTTAACTCCAGATTGGTGAGTTCTCTACTCGTTTACAAACATGAAAAATCAATACTGCAATACTTTGGTAGAAACTGTGTTAGTCTATGTGAGAAATCTGTAGAGTTTATCAAGGACTTTTAAAAAAACAGTGGAGAAATTTTGAATACTTTTAAAGTTCTTTCAGACTTAAAAGTTCAAGGGCACTCTTTTTCACACTTTTTTCTTCTCTTTATATTTGAGGTTTTTTTCCTGAACTATTCACACCCACTCTGATTTTAAGGTATCTCAGTAATATTTATAGTATCGCAATAATACTATATTTATTAACTATCTGTTTCCAACAGCAATCATAAAACACTTAAAAATAATGGTATGTAATTATAAGGTCTATAATGGAGATCAGAGTAACTGTGAACACAATGATTGTAACAAACATTTTAAATGTTTTTCTTAGACAATAAAGATGGTACATTAGAAAAAAAAAATCTTTTTACATTATTTTAACTAGTTTAGCTCCAGAAAAATTTAATCATGCTAGCTGCTTGTCATATTCATTTCTTCATATTAAATTTAAGGCAATCTGCATATGATTTGAGTTTGGATCTCATATATAACACTGTTCAAAAATTTTACAAAATGGAATTAAGATACCCTAAAACCCATTGAAATACTTCTTGCCTGTATTATTTTACACAATATTTCTTTTAAATATGAATGAAGACATTGCAAATATAATTTGTATTTCTCAAGTAGAGATTGTGAAAAAATACAAGCAGATAACCAGAGGAGGTGCACATCTGTTGCAGTTGATTAGTTTAACCAAGGGAAGCCTATTGCACAAGATGCAGATACATGTCAGAGACAAAGATCTCAATGATCAAAAAACTTTGCAGACCATACCTTTCTTTTCATTTGCTCTGATGGAATTTAATGTTGTCAAGATCTAATTATTTTGGGCAGTCAGGATAGCAAGATCACAATTTGCCCCACAGAAGTTTCAAATCTCCAGTATGCAAGACAGTCCTTGTTTTAGAATTCTTTTTCCTGAATAATCTGTTTTGAGATATATTTCCACATAAGTGTTCTAGGAATTTAGCAATTTGAGGATAAATGGCTTGACAAGGGTAGTTTACCTTTTTTATCACCAGTACTAGGTAGCAGCAAGCCATGATCTGTTTTCACTAGGGGAAAATGGAAGAAGAAAAACAGAACCTGTTTTGTAGCTTTGCAGGAACAGCAAACAAATTAAGAATGATGGGATGAAATTCTGTTCTTTAAAAGGCAAGTAGACACTGACTAGTTTTAGTGTATTTTCAAGGTTTAAGTTTGACAAAAATCTAGGGTGGAACTGCATAAAAGAATTCAGTCAGAAATTATAGATTTCTGTTCAATGAGATTAACGATGAAGAATCCAGTCTGTAGTGTATATATACTACTGAAGTAAGAAATTGAGAATGAGAGAAGACATGGTAAATACCAAAAGCGGGACAAAGTCTGATGGTAATAAAAGTAAATAATATGGGGTCGAAAGGAATTTCTTGACTAGAGAGAAAATAACCACCATTAGCTTTTCTGGCAATGAGAAAAAATGAACTAGTTAATAAGAGATAAGGAAGAAAGTGGAGTAGTAAAGGGAGAAGGAAGATCACTAATATTTTGTTCCTCATTGCCTAATAAAATTAGGCATATGTGATCATGCTTTCAATCTAGTGGTTTCAAATTCAAAACTGAAATACAAATCTCAAAGATAATTTTATAAGTTTTGTGAAAACTAGCAACGACATAGTGGAAACTCAGAATATGACTCTGTTTGAATGAAAGGTGTGTGTTAGATTGCCTGACTGAAAGCTAAACAAATTAAACACAAGCACCTTGTGGGGCTCAGAGGAGCAATGTGAGAAGTAGAGAAGCCTTTGTAACCTAGTGGAGCACATAGAACTGTCTCCTTGGACCACCAGAGGAGAGCAATTATCCTCTTGTCCTTGATGCAACATCCACCAAGATGACTCAACAAATATCCTTTCCTTGTATTGCCATGTAGTAGAGATGTGTAGGTCTTATTGTGAGATGCCAGAGCAACAAATAAAGTTTTGGTATTGTGTAGAACTTATGATGGGGTGTGTGGAGAAAGAATGAGAATGGGGAAAGGAAGGGGTCAGGGTAGACTAGATAGGAACAAGTGGGGCACAGTAAAGGGAACAGAGGATAAAGAGGCATGTATATACTTTTCTGACTGAACCCTGCACTTTATCACTGCAGCATATTTTGCATTTGTATTAAATCCTGTCTCTAACTACTTTGTATGTGGGCATGCTCTCTATCCTGAGCCTATACATCTGAACAGTAGCAAACTCTAAACTGGACCAGCTGATGAGTAGGGCAAGAGTTCACTTAAGCCTAGTTGATGGATAGGAAGGGAGGTCTGAGTGCCAGCCTCTGGAGTCAGACCACAAGTCAAAGAGCTGAGACTCTAGGGGCTGAGCAACTGAAGGAGACCAAAATCTGGGGGCCAGCTATGGGACAGTCCCGTGCTGTGTGTTTACATTGAATTTCAGTCCAGGTCAAACGGAGAGAGGAGAGCAGATGACATGGTCAGTGCTGTTCATACTTGCATGAAAACTGTGTTGGTGTGGGTAGAAGCATAGGCCTTTATCACTGTGCAATCTGTGTGGTTGACCATATATGTATTGTTTGGATTGTGTGTGTGTGCGTGCACCTATTGGGAATACAGGCTCTACCTCTCTACTGACTGGACATGGGGACATGGAGCTGCAGGAGCCTTTTCTCTGTGGGTATAGGACAAGAGAAGTTCTGAAGTCCATCAGATTCATCTGCCTCTCTTACATGGTCCATGTAGCAGCACCTGTCTGACTCATCCACCAATACAGCATCATGACAGACTGAACCTTGTTGAAGTCTTTCCAACTCAGTAGGGTAAAATAGATGAAGCAGGTAACGAATTATAAAACTTTATAGTAAGGTAGGCTTCATTGCCCTTTCAACATGCAAAACATTGTTAATGTGTTTATTCTGTGGGGATTTTTGTTTGGTTGGTTTTTGTTTGGTGTTTTGTTTGTTTGTTTGTTTTTTTTTAAAAAAGCAAACAACAAAACCAACAAACAGAAGGATAATATCAAGTCTGGAAAATACGAAGTATTTTGCTGGTATTTCATGTGTTGTATTATGCTGAAAGGAACTTTGAGCTGAATGCAGCTTTTATCTTTTTATTGCACTTATTACATTTGGAGATCTGGAGTTACAATAACAAGGACAATATCCCAGCATCAATAAATGATTTTTTTATTATTTAGATATTCCGATGTTTTTAATTATTTCTTTTCTTTCACACCTATAAATTTGGATAAAGCATTATTTATGTTTGACCTGTTTAAAACTATATATACCTTGGAACTTTTTAGCAAGATAAATCTTACTATCATATTTGAACTTTTACTGACTTCAGAAGACAGTATTTGTGGTTTAGGTTTTACAGAGGTTTTTGAATGCTTATTTAGAACAAGTTAATATAAGTTTTCTAGTCAAGCCTGTTGCAAAATGCCACTAATTGATATGCCATTTACCAGACTTTTAATTCTTTTTCAGAAATGGTCACGGTACTCACTAACTCCTTTTGTGCTCAGTTGTGGTTTTTAGCATGCTTAATGTCTTAGAGAAAAGCAATCAAAACTGTAAAATTAGCCTTTCTTAGACAGCTCAATTGAGAATAAACTCTCTTCATGGGAAAATTATATTGTAGCACTGCATTCTTATTTAATTCGAAAAATAGGAACAGAGTTGAGAAATGTACCTTTTAATACACAAAATGTAATACTATTTAAAGATTAAGTTTCATAAGTGTGTTGCTGATGAGTATAATGTAATGTTCTACTAGAACTTGTTTTCAGAAAACTTGAATTTAAAAATCAGCAGCATTACTTGAACTTGGATGCACAAAACTAGGATCTCAAGTGCTTAATGGTTAAGATTGGTTAAGATTGTAATGGTTAAGATTGTATATCAGTTATTTTTGAAGATAAATTATGCTTCAGAAGCTTGTAGCTCAGTAGTGTTTAGATGCTATTGTAGATCTTTCAGAATGTCAGCATCATCCCATGTCAGACTACTGAGACAAATACAATTTTAGTTATAACCAGTCTGCAGTACATATTCTGTCCAAAAGAACTTAGAGCTCCTACACAGACACTACTCATTCTCTGAAAGTGAGAGCAAACTTAACATTCCACATAGCAAACATAAATTATTGCAAACAATAATGAATAAATTGTTTTCTTGCATTAACACTAAATCAAGGTGTAATTACTGGAGTTCATAAAAGATCAGCAAATAATAGAAACTTGGTTATTCAGGCTGATAGCAAAGACAAACTTTAAAACATCATGTTATTTTTTTTCATTTAGTGAATTTAATCATAATGTTATGTCAACACATTTACATACAACATTCATGGAATGGGCAGAGTGATAGTCTCTGAAATTTTATTTTGCAATCAGAATGCACTTCTTTTTGCTCTTCAAATTCTTTGTCACTTTTAATATTTTTGGTGATTCTTGAAATATTTGGTGCTGCAAATATGACCTGTCATTTCAACAAATGGACTGATGGAATCTGTCAGACTGGTGGAATTTACAGTAAATTCTTTGCAGCACAAGTGAAACCATGGGAAATTTTATTGTCTTAAACACCTGAATGTAAGAGTCATCTCTTTTCATCAAAATACTATCTTGCATTGAAGTACAACAGAAGAAAGTTCATTTGTAACACTCTGCATAGTAGATTTAGTTAGAATGCTTACATTAATATAAATCTGGTTTTAAGTATCCAAATGAGAGCAGAAACATTTTCAATCAAAACTGAAGCACCTGAGTACTTTTAAAATGTTTGGCTGTAAATCCTTTCTTAAGCAATATATGTTGAATAGTGTACTGACCTACAGAAGTTCTAGGAAGTCCAAAGTGACTTTTTTTTTTCTTTATTCTATTTATTTTGAAAAATAAAAAAAATAATGTTGAATCAGAGACCCTTACAACAGAACCTGTTACACAAAAAGGAAACATGCTGGTGTATTCAGCAAAGGTTCAGTAATTTGTCAAATACAACATTTGAGTTATATAATCGTCCTTTTCTGGTCACTGTCTTATTTAAACATGCTGACCACATATTTTTACAATAATATAGACTAAAATATGACATTTTTCTGAACTATATTACAGTGATTGATTGTTTCATTTGGATAGACATTTCTTTCTTCTTTGTAATGAGTTTTGTTGTACTTTTTAGCTTGCTAGTGTTTGACCAAGGACATTTTCCCTGTGATGGCAAACATGTTTCAGTGCCTATTTTGCTATGTTAAATGTAATAGTTAACTTTGTTATTATGCCTATATGAATACTAACACTGTAATAAAAATCATTTTAATAGTCCTGTGAAGTATACCACATAAACCAAGAACATTTATTTTCATTGAAGGCTTGTGCTAATTTTTTATTAAGAGATACATTAAACATTAATACAACCAACCTCTGATTGAACCTTCAGAGTTGTCACATATAGGGATAGCTGAAGATTTATTATGCAATATAAAATTAAGCATATACAGTAAGCTTCATAATAAATGACCTTTGCGGACTTGAGATTGCCACATAGAATAGTTTCTTTTGTTGAGTAGTAGAAAAGGGTTTAAAAACAAAAAACAAATCAAATCAGAACCAAACCAACCAAATATGAAGACATAGAAGCTGGAATTTCTAAAGTGAAAAATATTCTCTAAGAAAATCCAAATTTGTTTCCTGATGAGAAAATATTATAGAAAATCTGTCTTTTAGTGATGGAAAAACAAATATGGTAAATGATAGACAAACAGACTTGGGCAATGCTTTCTTGACATGCTATAGATAGGAATACTGCTAAATGGTGAAATAGTGAATCTGACCAACTTTGATTTTTGTAATATATCAAGAAATGCTTGTTAAAGATTTATTAAAAAACTCACTTCATATTTCTCTGGTGCAGATAATATATAAGTTAATGGAACACTAAATACCTTGGTAGAAGTAAATATGTACTAAGTAGTAAGGAACAATATAAAAGAAAGACAGGTTAGCTTTTTTGTAGCATATTTAGATCATTACTTATTCTTATCTCTGTCTTTTCTATTGATTTAAATACACAGCTGGAAGGCCAAAAGACAATTGTTCAGCAGCACAGGCAGCCTTCAGTAGACAATCAGAATGTGCCTACAGCTGAAGAGTCTCTCTGTTGTGATGGCTTTGTCATTCTTAAATCTGATTTCACAGAACTTGAAAAGAAGGTACGTCAAAGCTTTAATGCAGCTCAGTCACAAAATAGGAGTGACAAAAGATCTCATAACAAAATGATCAAAAGCAACATGCAAAGTATATTGAAACTGATATTGGGTATGAAGCCTAAATAAATTTTGATTTTATTTTCTTCTTACTGTAGAAACTGCATGAATTACACTGAAGTACATTTATACCTGATGAGGAAAAAACACAGAGTAAACCACCACTTTTTTCCTGATTAGTATCCTGTAAAAATATGATATGACTTTTATGACCTAACACCTAGAATTATTATGAGGGAAGATATGCCATTGTGTAGCTCATGTTTATACTGAGAAAATTAATAGACCTGGGTATAGATTTTGTTTACCTTTGAAGCACAGAAAATGGGGCAGGGTGTGAGAGTGTCATGTTTCTCTCTATTTAAATTCAAACATTATATAAAATAGCTTTTTAAAGTTACCACTTTAAGGACCGGTCTTTTATTACAGAATATTTAGATCTATTTATTTATACCGGAATAAATAACATTAAAATACAATTAAAACTATCAAGCCAGGGCTATTTTACAGAATAGCATTGATTCCTTTTCCTCCATGAAATGAGTTGGTAATGCCTTTGCTGTAAGTAATGGGCTAGTGATGTGTTACTGGAATTGTATACAGTGCTGTTTACAATCTTTGACAATCTCACCTCAGAAGCCCTCCACCATTTCATGATAAGCTAGTGGCAGATTATCTAAATAATCAGTAATAGTATGCACTACTGCTACCCATGATGCATTTGGTTAAGGCATAGAGGCTTCACTGTGAGGTAATGATTTTGTGTTATTTAATAAAAATGAAAATATCTACTTATTGCAGTCTGGCAACTGGAAGATGGAATAAATGTTACAAACACTATTGAAATTATCTAATAATTTTTAATTGGGTAACAATACCAATAGCAACTAGTAAATTAGGAAAAATGTAATTTTAATAAACACAATTTACAGAAGCTAGGATTATTCAATTGATTGACACTTGTGTCCACTCCATGTAGTATGCATAGACCACACCATCCAAGTTTATCTGCTTCTGGGTAACTGCTTTGCTGAGGAAAGAGGGAAAAGTTTACCTGAGTGCACACACATCTTCAGGGCAATTTCTCAGCCTGAGTTGGTTTTGTCTAGATACCAGGTGTATGCAATATAACCTAGATCATAATGTCTCCAAATTTTCACTCACTGTAAAGAAGGACAGTTTTGAAAAGTGTAATTTCATTAACTTTAGTTTTCAGCTGGGGTAAATGTCACTTCAAAACTTACACTTTGCTATAGCTCATGAAAAATTTCAGTTTTGTTTTAGTTTTTTTTTTAAACATACTTGAAACATTTCTATAGTGTCTCAATATGAGATCCAGAGCTACTAAAAATAAGAATCTGGAGAAACCACTTCTTGTCTCTGGATGGGCTCTTGATACACATTTACAAAAACTGAATAGCTTGACTGAACCATGGTACAAGTTACCACTGTGAATGGCAGCACTTTCAAAAATATGTCCTACTTATGTTTTCATTTGGAATAGTTAGCAGTAATTTATGTTAAGTTCCTCATATATGCTGCTGTATTAACAAGAAATGATAACTCCTCTTGCCTGACAAAGGCAAAACAGTAATGAGGAACAAGTCTGTTTTATTTTGTGGTCATCCAAAATATTTAAGTGACACAAAACCTTTGTTTTCCATTATTAGACATACAATAGATTAGACTAAAAGGAAAAAAAATGCAGTTGAAATAACAGGTAAGTCAACTGTCTATCTTATAAGACTTTAGTGTCATGGATTGTTCTTACTTTGAATATCTTGCCAATTACTAAATGGTGTTCTTTCCTCTGGTCAGTTTTTTTTGGTATGGTCTGAGTAGCGGCAGCTGAGGAGAGTGCCAGAAAAGAAACTGTTCAAAATATGATGTAAGAACTCTCAAATATTTTGTACATTCTTTTTCTCTATGAAATGTACATGTAATATCCTATACGTATAAATAATTCAAGATACATTATTACATGTAAGAATATGGGAATCTGAATGGTGCATAACTTGTGGATTTTTATTTTATCCATCTTAAAGACCAATTCATTATTTTCCTTTAGTATTGCAAAACTTTGTCATTTAGCTGTGAAGTATTAATTTGCTGGTAAAGGAATTAATATCTTGTGATATTGTCAGTCAAATGAGACTTTTGTATTCTTGACTTAAAACTGGAAATTTTGATTCTGTCTTTTTTTTTTTTTTTAATTCCCTTTACATACCTTTGTTATAAATAAGGAAGTAAAGATAGAGTGGCTGTAGGGATCTCTATACAGCACAAATATTCCCTACTTATTTGTGTGGAGAAAATGGTCACGTCTCTACAATGGAGCTGAGAGTTCATTGCCAAGCTCTAGGTGACTGTGTTAATACAAGTGTAGTCACAGGTCTATATCCACATACATTTCTCAGCAGTGTCCCATCTCCCTACCAGGAAAAAATTGCATACCCTTGCCCTTCCATGAGAAGAAGACAAAGCAAATTATTTTGATTGCTGAGGGAATTAGGACTGCAAAGCATGTTACCAACTGCACTTGCTCCACGTGATGGACCTGACATATTATCAGTCAAGGTCAAGACATGAATATAAATATTTTTGCTTTTCTGCTCCTCATCAAGAAGCAGATTGCAGCTATAATTCCTAGCTTTTATATAGTCATTCTCCTCCCTTTTTTTTTTCACCCTTGCTCCTATACCCATTTAAAACCTTTCATAATAAATGTCATGGCTATTACATATTGCAGACAAAATGGATGAATGTGAAGAATCGTATCAGAAATGCCCAAATCCCTCTAATACTTTGCCTACTGCTGGACTTTTCAATTTACTCTTTTTGAGCAGTTTGTTTGAGAAGGAAGAACAGAATGATGGAGGTCTGGCTCAGTTTCAGCCAGCTAAATGAGTAACTAGGATGAACACGGAGCTTGTATTTCTACAGTTTTCCTTTGTCATTTGCATTTTTTCTTTAGCTCTTCTTAGCAGCAGAATGGCAACAAAATTGCCTCAATGGCAGATGTAATATCTTGATACCAAGATTCTGGAAACACTCATTGTAGATTTGGGTTACAGGAAGGTTAGATTTCTTTTCCTTTTTGTTACTAATAGCAGAGTCCTTGGAAAAAAGATGAAACACAACGGAATGGAAATTTCCTCCTTGTGGCATCCCATAGTCTTTGTTTTTTCTTACAAAGTTATACAGGAGATTGCAATTGACTTTTCTCAGTTGCGTGTCGATTTGGACTGTTGTTATACTTCTTAGAAAAGTGATTCTGGTGGCAATTACAGAAACATGGTGGGACAGTTCACATGACTGGAATGTGGTCATGGATGGCTATGCCCTTTTCAGGAAAGACAGGCCAGCCAGGCGTGGTGGTGGAGTTGCTCTCTATGTGAGAGAGCAACTACAATGTACTAAATTCTGCCCAGGAGCGGATGACGAGCGAGTTGAGAGTGTATGGGTCAGGATCAAGGGGCAGGCTGGCAGGGCTGACACTGTTGTGGGCGTCTGTTACAGGCCACCAGATCAGGCTGAGGAGGTTGATGAGGCCTTCTATGGGCAGCTGAGAGTGGCCTCACAGTCACAGGCCGTGGTTGTTGTGGGTGATTTTAACTTCCCTGATGTTTGCTGGAAGGACCATTCAGCCAGCCAGCCACAGTCCAGGAGGTTCCTCCAGTGCATTGATGATAACTTCCTCATGCAGATGGTGGAGGAGCCGACTAGGAGAGGTGCACTGCTGGATCTCATCCTCACTAACAAGTAGGGTCTGGTCGAAGCAGTAAAGGTTGAGGGCTGCCTGGGTTGCAGTGACCACGAGAAGGTGGAGTTCAGCATCTCGTGTGGCAGGAACAGAATAGCAAGTAGAATTGCAACCCTGGACTTTAGCAGGGCTAACTATGGCCTTTTCAAGCAATTGCTGGGGGAAATCCCATGGGCAAGACTGCTTGAAGGAAAAGGGGCCCAAGATAGCTGGGTGGCATTCAGAGATTGCTTCTTCCACGCTCAGGATCAGAGCATCCCCACACGTAGGAAGTCAAGGAAGGGAGCCAGGAGGCCTGCGTGGTTGAATAGGGATCTGTTGGGTATGTTCAAGCAGAAGAGGAGAGTTTACAGGTCATGGAAGCAGGGGCTGGCCACTTGGGAGGAATATAAGGCTGCTGTTAGAAGATGTAGGAAGGCAGCTAGGATAGCCAAGGCCTCCTTAGAATTACAGCTGGCGAGAGGGGTCAAGGACAGCAAAAAGAACTTTTTCAAATACATAGCAGATAAAACTAATACCAGAGGCAATGTAGGCCCACTGATGAATGGGGTGGGTGCCCTGGTGGCAGAAGATACAGAGAAGGCAGAATTACTGAATGCCTTCTTTGTCTCTGTCTACTCTGCCGGAGGCTGTCCTGGGGAGCCCTGTACCCCTGAGACCCCGGATGAAGCCAGGTCAATGGAGGAGTTTGCTTTAGTCGATGAGGACTGGGTTAGGGAGCAATTAAATAGTCTGGACATCCATAAATCCATGGGTCCAGATGGGATGCATCCGCGGGTGCTGAGGGAGCTGGCTGAAGTCATTGCTGGACCGCTCTCCATCATCTTTGCCAAGTCTTCGGAAACGGGAGAGCTGCCCAAGGATTGGAGGAAAGCAAATGTCACTCCAGTCTTCAAAAAGGGCAAGAAGGAGGACCCGGGTAATTATAGACTGGTCAGCCTCACCTCTGTCCCTGGGAAAGTAATGGAACAGCTTGTCCTTGGTGCCATCTCAAGGCATATCAAGGATAAGAGGGTTATTAGGGGCAGTCAGCATGGCTTTACCAAGGGTAAGTCATGCTTGACCAACCTCATAGCCTTTTATGAGAATGTAACAAGGTGGATGGATGATGGCAGAGCGGTGGATGTGGTCTACCTTGACTTCAGTAAAGCCTTTGACACAGTCTCCCACAGCATCCTCACAGCTAAGCTGAGGAGGTGTGGTCTAGACAATAGAGTAGTGAGGTGGGTTGCAAACTGGCTTAGTAGATCGAGAGAGGTCCTCCTTCCCTTCTACTCCGCCCTGGTGAGACCACATCTGGAATATTGTGTCCAGTTCTGGGCCCCTCAGTTCAAGAAGGACAGGGAACTGCTGGAGAGGGTCCAGCGTAGGGCAACGAAGATGATTAAGGGAGTGGAGCACCTCCCTTATGAAGAAAGGCTGAGGGAGCTGGGTCTCTTTAGTTTGGAGAAGAGGAGACTAAGGGGGGACCTTATTAATGTTTATAAATATATAAAGGGTGAGTGCCATCAGGATGGAGCCAGGCTCTTCTTGGTGGCAAACAATGATAGGACAAGGGGTAATGGGATCAAGCTGGAACACAAGAGGTTCCACTTAAATTTGAGAAGAAACTTCTTCTCAGTAAGGGTGACAGAGCACTGGAACAGGCTGCCCAGGGAAGTTGTGGAGTCTCTTTCTCTGGAGACATTCAAAACCCGCCTGGACATGTTCCTGTGCGACCTCACCTAGGTGTTCCTGCTCCAGCAGGGGGATTGGACTAGATGATCTTTTGAGGTCCCTTCCAATCCCAAACATACTGTGATACTGTGATGCTGTGATACTGTGATAATTTTCATTTATAGAGATTTTAATTAGGTCTCCTCAGATGTATTTCAACAATTAAAAATCCCCTGAAGAAGTTTATTCTGATTGATGAGTTTATGTATTTTGTTTACCCATGGGGTTTTGGAATTTTTTTGTAATCCTAGAAACTTTTGAATACACTGATTCACTCAATAGAAGTGAAGCTGCTGCAGCAGGTGTCCCCGGGACCAGCCAGCAGCAAGAGGAGCACATATTTGCAATAAGCACACAAACACACAACACGTATACATATACATATACATTTATAAGTGCCTAGCCACACAGATCAATGCAGACAGAAAACACAGCACTCACACAAACAAAAACTACACCAAATGCCTTATCCTGTTTCTCTGACTGAAAGGACATACAATGTGGAATACAATACTTATTTCAGTGCTGGGTTTGTTGTGTTGTTTTTGTTGGTGGTGGTGCAGTTTGTTTGTTTGTTTTCTTGTTTTGGAAAGAGGAGCTGACTGGTTGTTCTGGACTTCAAAATGAGCTTTTGTATCTGATAGTCAAGTTAAGGAGTTCTGGAGTTCTTCAGGAAAGTCCAGTCTGTAATTTGAGATTTCTAAGGCGCATATATATATTAGAGAGACAGAAGATCACCTCAGTGTTGTTATTTCTGTTTTGATTTCTAATGGGATCATTACTGGGGCCAATTCTGTTTAATATCTTTGTCAGTGATCTGGACAAGGGGATCAAGTGCACCCACAGTAAGTTTAGGATGACACTAATTTGGGTGGGAGTGTTGATCTGCTTGAGGGTAGGAAGGCTCTACAGAGGGATCTGGGCCAGCTGGATGGATAGGCTGAGGCCAATTGTATGAGGTTCAACAAGGTCAAGTGCTGGGTCCTGCACTTGGGTCATAACAACCCCATGCAGCACTACAGGCTTGGGGAAGAGTAGCTGGAAAGCTGCCCACTGGAAAAGATCTAGAGGTGCTGGTCAACAGCTAGTTGAATATGAGCCAGCAGGTGTTCAAAAAGGGCCAACAGCATCCTTCCTTGTACCAGAAAACGTGTGACCAGCAGAACTAGGGAAGTGATTGTCCCCCTGTACTTGGCACTGGCGAGGTCACACCTTGAATACTGTGTTCAGTTTTGGGCCCCTCACTACAAGAAAGACATTGAGGTGCTGGAGAGAGTTTGGAGAAGGGCAATGAAGCTGGTGAGGAGTCTGGACCACAAGTATTATAAGAAGCAGCTGGGGGAACTGGGGTTGTTTAGTCTGGAAAAAAGGAGGCTGAGGGGAGATGTTATCACTTTCTACAACTACCTGAAAGGAGGTTGTAGCATGGAGAATGTTGGTCTCTTCTCCCAAGCAACAAGTAATAGGATAAGAGGAAATTACATCAAGTTGCACCATGGGAAATTTAGATTGGATATCGCAGCTATAATTCCTAGCTTTTATATAGTGATTCTTCATTCATTTCTTCACTGAAATGGTTGTGAAGCACTAGAAGAGGCTGCCCAGGGAAGTGGTTGAGTCACCGTCTCTGGAGTTCTTTAAAACACCTGTAGATGTGGTGCTTAGGGACATGGTTTAGCGGTGGACTTGGCTGTGCTAGGTTAATGGTTGGACTCAATGATCTTAAAGGTCTTTTCCAACCTAAACAATTCTATGATTCTATGATTCTGTGATTCTATTAATAGTCTGAGCTTGTGCATGCTGTTTGAATTTTTTTTTTCCCAGTAATTTCTCTCTTTTCTAAAGGAATTATCAGCCTTTGAGGAGCATGGGTTCTGTTGACACATCTTTGTTTCAGTGAAAATTCAAAAATTGAATCTATACTGTCATAGGCTATGGAGGATTTTAGAATTATTCTTAGTGATGAGAACTTTCATAGATCCTGGAGGAATTTGGTTTATTTGTTGTCTAACCAATTCAGTAAATTAACACCTGAACCTCTTAGGATCAGTAGTTTCTTTGTACCTAACGTTTCACACTCATCTTCACTTTGATTGTCTCCAATGTGATTACACTCAGTGTACTTTCTCACCAAGTAGCAGGTCACTGTTTTTCAGACTGTTGGGTTTCTCAGCTGTGATGGTGAAATCAGCTCAGTGTTCACAAGAAATGCCCCTTCACCTACCCTGGTTTCCTTGAGCAATGATATAAAGTGTGTCTGTAGTGGAATGGCAAGGTTTTTTGAGCATCTTTGTTGTATATGGTCCCTGAATTCAAGAGGAGAAGACTGCATTTCAGTATTCTAGAGCCTTACCTTTGCAGTTCAGGCAAAGCGTTCCTATTACATATCCCAAGTTTGCACATACAGTCAATGACAGCTAACTCAATAACCCTTTATGAAGTCACTAAGGGGATATTTGCTCCCTGGTATTCTTGGTGTTCTTGATGAGTATCACCAATCTCATTTAAATCTGCTTGTTTCCCACTAGGAAAAGAAGGCATCAGTTCTTGTGCTCCCATTTTCATGAGCATATAGGCTCTTTTGGGAGGAAATTCCTTATTACGCCATCATTACATTTGTGTATATACTTCTGTTATTTCCACCATGATCTGATGTTTTGGTTCAGATGGAAAAGGAATCTGACTGCTTTGCTATGGCAGAACATAGCATAACACCCTGTAATTGCACCTGTAGTCCAATTTCAGTTCTCTTTAAAGTTTTCCAATGTTTTTATGGTTTTATTTCTGTGGTTAAAGTAAAACTGAAACAATGCCAAATGCATTCCATACTATGTTCATACTAAATGAGAGAGTGTGACTTTGAGTGTTAACTTCAGCAAACACTACAATGGAAAAACTTCTTAGATCTCTAGTGATAGGACATTTATGAATATGTGAATGCTCTTTCACTTGAAGAATTGTAACTGCTGGCAAGTAATCTCTTTGTCCTTGTGTACCAGGATTAGTTTTTTTGTAATTTGTACAGTTACTTAATTTTGCTAAATTGGTTCAAACACCCTATTTTCCCTATCAGTGTGATTTTGGCATTTATATACTCAAATATATAATAGGAACCCATCTTCAACTTAGATTATGTTTTGGCCATTGTTATTCCATAAAAATAGCAAGATATATGAGTGCGTACATAAAGACACTGGTATAAAGTCTCATCAAAAAAATGTTCTCCTGTGAACTGAGGTCCAACAGTTACACTTCTGAAGTGTGAAGACTTAAAATCTTTACTATTAATATTAAATGAATATTTAATTTTGTGGTTTAGTCCTGTGAAGTATGAAAGTATTTCTAAAAATCACATCAAATAATGCAAAATAACTATCACACTTCCCACATCTTTGTTATTTGGTTTCACTATATTTCTAAAGTGATGACAGCCTACATGTCAAATATTTCCAGGGTACTGTAAGCCACTTTTACCCAAGGCATTCAAAGAGGACATATATGCAAAGAGAGTGAGTTAATTTCATAAGTCACTGATGACAGCATAACCACTGAGTAGCATAACAAAACAGAGCAACAAGTCAATTATATGTTGTCATCACTAAC
>NC_138655.1:31892443-32007443 GCF_964273445.1 Streptopelia decaocto | reverse complement strand
AAGAAGAAAAAATAAGGCCTGCTACACTGGATATCTAGCTTTTCATGAGACTACTTTGAAAATGTCAATCTGCAGCAGTATCTTACATGAGTCAGAAGAGGTTTCTCAGTAGCCTGCATCATAGTTGTGCATTATATGCAGTCTGTTGTGAGGTACCCTCATCTCAAAAAAAATATTTCATATCATTTCTTGTAAAGCCATAATCCACCTGAAATACACATATCCTGAACAGTAACTGAAGCTTGCTGGACAAGTAATTTTTACTTAATGCTATGCCATGTTGTACAGGCTATCAGATTTACTTCCTTCTATTGAGGATGTGAATCTTTCCACCCAATGGCATATGCAACCAATTGTACTAGAGGGCTTTTTGCCTCTAGTACATGATCACATTTGAAACTATGTTTGGAAGTCTTAGACTCCTCATTGCAATTTGGGTTTTCTAATACTAGAAATAACTATAATTTCATTTGGTAGTAAAATAATATTTCTTGGCTAAACATCTACAGGAGCTGTGAAAGGACAGAATCGGCATGGTCAGTTGTTGACTTTTTTTTCCTTAGGTGAGTGCCTTCTCTGAAAACCAGTGCATGCAGAAGAGAACATTTTTACAGAGAGAACCTTAGATAAGATGAAAACAACATTCTTTCTGCTTGCTATCCAAAATCTTGCATGACTGACAGAAAAGCAGTTATCAGGAAAATATACAATGTAGATGTTCATTCTAGTATAATCAAAATTCTGTTTATTCTGTCTATCACCTATTTCCATAACAGTACTTTCTGTATACCAAGATAGTCCAGGTAATGTAAACTACTTTGGGGTCCTCATATCACACAGAATGGATTAAGTAACACTGTAACATCTTTGACTTGGTTGTAGTCCATGAACCATCTTTAAGGCTACACATCTAAATTTAATTACACTACATGTTGAACGTCTGTCAGTGTTGGGAATGACAGTAGGTATCCATACATTCTGGACCTTAGGGAGCTGGTATCTCAGCATATGGGCTTAATTTGAACAGACACTCAAGTAACTGTGTTTTACATTTACAAACAGTCAGTACCTGAGAAAAGCCTCCTGTTCAGGCAATTCTTGTAAATGTGACAGGAAGCTGTACTGTACAAGTCATTCTTGTTTTGCTCTATTAAAAAGTCAACACTTTCTAATGGAAGCCACATGGTCCTATGGTTGTTTTGTTATCTTAAGCATAGAAAAGAATTGCAATATATGCTGACAAATATGAACTCTTTATGCTAGTATATCTGACAACCGCAAGAAGACCACATCTTTAACATAATTGAATGATATAGAATCATCAAATGATAGGATTATAGGAAAATTCAACTTGGAAGGGACCTCAAAAGGTCTCTGGTCCAACCTGTTGCTCAAAACAGTCTCATCTACGAAGTCTGAGCAAGTTGTGCAAGGCTTTCTCCAGCCCAATACAACCTCTTCCAGGGCTTGATTCTCCTCATGAAGATTATCCATTCTAAAGTTGCCTTGTTCAAAGTAATGTCTGTTGCCTTCCATCCTCTTACCATACACTACTGCAAAAAGCCTGACTCCATCTTAATAACCTCCTTATAGTTACTGGAAGGCTTCAAATCCACCTGTTCTCCAAGTGTAACAAGCTGGGGTCCGTGAGCCTCTTCTCACAGGGCAAGAGCTCCAGGTCCTTGAAAATGGCCCAGCAATGAATGCATTCCAGTTTATATATATATATATATATATATATATATATATTTTTTTTTTTTTTTTTTTTGGCTAGAGAACCCAGAACTAGACATAGATGTGATCTCATGAGTGCTGAGTAGAGGTGGATAATAATTGCCCTCAGTCTTCTGCCTATGCTCCTGCTAATAGAGCCCAGGATGCTGTTGAACTTTTTTGCTACCTGGGCACAGTGCAGGTCATTTCCAGTAGAGCTGCTCCTCAGGCAGCCCATCCCCAGCCTCTATCAATGTAAGAGGTTCCTCCTTCCCAGGTGTAGGACTTGACTTTGTAGAGTATCACAAGGTTTGTGTGTGTCCATTCCTTCAGCATGTTCAGATCCCACTGAATAGCAGCCCTGCTCTCAACTCTATTGACTTGTCCCCCCAGTTTGGTGGCATCTATAAACTTGATGAGAGTGCACTCCGTTGGCTTCTTTGGGATGTTGATTAATATATTAAAGAGGAGAGGTCCTAGTACAGACTCCTTAGTTACTACAGTGGTTGCTGGCATTCAGTTAGAGGATTGACCCACTAACCACTACCCTATTAGCCCCAAAATTCAACCGACTTCTGTCCATCTAGCTGTACATCTATCCAGACCATAGTTACTTAACTCAGATATTGTGGGAGTGTTGAAAGCTTTGCTAAAGTTGAGGCAAATTACATCCTTGGTATTACATAAGGATTGCTTAAAGGACTTGCAAAACATCTTTACCGCACTTTTCATCATGACTATGAAAATAGAAGTAATTTTTAAACAAAGATTTAGACTTTGGCAGTTCACAGTTTGTTATTTAAAACAGACACTGAAGAATAAAAGTGAATGTGGAAGAGTTCTGAAGGGGATAAGCAAGCAGGCTAAATAACTGAAGGAAAAAGACTTAAATGCCTGAAGGAAATAAATAATTTAAATACTTGTAGAATCTTTTGAATTTATGCTGGTGGGATTAATCTCTAAATTCACCTTTAAATTTGGCAGTCTACCTGTAGTTATCAACATATGAAGAATGTATATGTGCCCACATGAGGAAAACAAATGTTTAATGGAATTAGACTGATTTTTCTCGTTCTTAAGTAGACACTTCGAACAGCCCAATAGGTAGCTGTTCAGAACATTTCAGTTCAGTTTACTGCCTAGGTTTGCAATGAATATGAAGCTTAGACATCTAATATAGTTGTTGGTACTTATGTAAGAAGCATAACTAAAAGACATATTAAAATAAGTGATTAAAATATTTCCTACTAAGATTAAAATACATAATTTAGGAACAGTATGTTAGTGAATTCATTCACTAAAGTGAATTAAGTATTTTGCCATTGACTCATTTGTCAGTGTGCTTAAAATGTTACTGTCTGCATTGCCAATCAAATAACAAACACTTTATTATCTGTTCTTTGTTTCTTCCAGGTGTTTGCTTCATCATTCAGTTTAACAACTTTTTAGCTTTCCATTCAATTAAATGGTGGAATATACAACACACCAATACCAAGATGGACACTTGCCCAGATGTTTGAGCATTGATGAAATGCTAAACAGTATTGATTTGTTGTATTTTAAAAGGATTCAGGAATTATATTTGCCCAGAAGATTTTATTAGAGTCAACTAATTTTCAGTGATGATCACACAATAATTAAAGATCCATATGACTTCTGGGCATGATTTGTTAGCTTATGATTCCTGTAGAAAATTGTGGTTCCCTCAGCCACATTAGGAAGATGAAGGATTGCATGAATGAAAGATTCATAAACCTAGTTATGGAGTGTCATCAGAAAATTAAGGACAGAATAAAAGATTATCTGTGATGGTTCAGAAGAAAAAGCAATGAAAGGAAGGGCAAACAGGACTGTATCAAATTCATCACTTTTAGTTATGTGATATGGGCATGTCTTTTCATCTGCCTCACTACAGTATATTCTGTAGATTAAGCACTACAGTTCTGCGTACTAGAAACAAATGAACAAAAGCTCATAATGTTGGCATAGAAGTACTTCACTTTGGATATATGCTCAACAATGCGTTCTTTCAAAGTTTTGGTTTTTGTTTTGTTTTGTTTTTTAATGGACTTTTTTTTTTTAATTTAAACATTGTAGTACTTTTGAGTTTGTCAGAATCCTAATGCTAAATATTTTAGTGAACTAGATACTAGACCATCACATGGAAAATAAAATACAAAACATATTATATGAAATATTTTTTCTAAGCAATTTTATTTGCATCACATGTTTATGAACAAATAATTATTATCTTACCCAAAATTTGGATCCAATTTTTAAATTTTTGTGTGTGTGTGTGTTTAAAAAATGCATGTATTTATAAAGCTGTAGTTTTATAATTAAGATAACTCTTCATTTATTTAGACACATTTATTGCCAGAATCACCACTGTACCAGATAAACTCCAAATGTCCTAAAACAATTTGGCTATTGTCCCAAAGTATGTTTACTCTTTTAGTTCTAGCTTATAAAGATGATAGGCACTCCTACATGAGATTTTTTGGAAGGTTAACATGTGACTTCACTTGACTACTTCTGATTTCTTATGCTAAAAAGAAAAAAAGAAAACAAAATCCATAAAAATCCTGAATAACCTATCCTAAACTTCAGCTAAAAGTGAGTTAATTGATTAACATTTATTATAATTATTTACTATTGCTGCTTATGTTATTTTTACAGTAGTTTGATCTGTAATCTCAACTTGTGTTTTTATGCTATGGTTTGTTCCTTTTATATAATTTTCTTATTGTAATTAATGTCATGTTCCTTTACTGAACCATACTGTCCTTGTAAAAGAATACTTCAGCGTTGCATTTTTAAGGTGAATGCTGAAACACAAGAATGTGGAAGGAGACTATATATTTAGAAGTAATCCTTTTTTTCTAAACTACAAATATTATACGAAGACAACATGATTTGCCTTGCAAAACTAAAATATTAACAAAATGGTCATAATGGTAATAAAATAGAGGCTGAGCTTACAAAGAGAACCTATGAAGTTTGAAGTACAAATTGGACAGAGGAGAACTGAAGTTATGAAAATATGTAATGCTATAAACAAGAAAATAAGGTATGTAAAATGTATTTTACTTTAAAGATATCCAGTAACTCATTCTTCTTTAATGCAGTCACTCTTTCAAGCACAAACTTACCATCTAAGTTTGGTTGACTTTTCTTTATTAATTAATTCCAGCAGAAATATTTATTATTTATCTGTTGATAGTTGTTAATCACAGTGTTTTTTGCATACGTGAGCATCCTAGATTCTTCAACTCTTTTTACCAAGGGCTCTATTTTTTTTTTAATTGTATACATTCACTGACAAATCTCTTCACTGCCCTTGAGTTTCACAGAATATGTACATTGAAGTATTAATAGCTGCTTTGTATCTATTTTCAAAAGACTTAAAATACCACAATCTTCTGATAGAAGTTGTCAGATTTGTTTCAGTGGCATTTAGGCCTAACTGGACGGAGAGATGGAAAATCTATAATTAACATTATATCTGAGTGCGTGCTGCATTGTTTTCTATTAATGTTTGAATGTCCGCTTTATCTTTTTCCCATTTCAAGAGAGAAAAAAGGGTGAAATAACAACTCCATTATCCAAAGACAGGATTAGCCAATTAGGCACATAGAAATGTAAGTGAACAGATGGGATGCATCTGAGGGTACTGATGGAGCTGGCTGATGTAATTGTAAGGCTGCTCTCTAACCTCTTCGAAAGACTGTGAAGTTTGGAGGTGTTCCCAACGACTGGGGAAAAAAAAGATGCATCATCAAAAATGGCACAAAGGAAGATCCAGGGGACTACGAGCTGGTCTGCCTCACCTCAGCGACTGGACAGGTGATGGAATAACTCATCTTGGAAGCCATTTTCAGACACTTGAAGGTCAAAAAAGTGATTGCGAGCAGTCAACATAGATTTAGCATGCACAAATCATGCCAGACCAACTTTCTATGATGAGATAAGTGCCGGTCCTGCAGGCAAGAAGGGGCAGTGGATGGTGTATACATTACCTTTAAAAAGCCCATTGACACACTCTTACAAAATCTTATCACCAAACTGGTGACATACATGCTAGATAAATAGATAACGAGGTAGATGGAAAAATGGTTGGACTCCCAAGCTCAAAGAGCTGTGATTAGTGGTAGAAAGTTTATTTCGTGGTCAGTAGCAAGTGACATCCTTCTGAGGTTAGTGCTGTGGCTGATACTGTTCAAAGTCTGCATTAATGGCCTGTATGATGGAACAGAATGTATTCTCCATGAATTTGTTCATGGTACCAAATTGGGAGAAATGATCAATACACTGGAGGGCAGGGCTGCGTTTCAGAAGGATCTGGTTGGACTGGAGAAATGTGTTTACAGGAACCTCATGAAGTTCAACACAAGCAAGTACAAAGTCCTATGCCAGAGAAGGAGTAACCTCATGCAACAGTAGAGGATAGTGGCAGGCCAGCGAGCTAAAAAAGCAGCTTTGAAGAAAAAAACCCAAAACATTTAGGGGACTGGTGGCCATCAAGTTGAATACTATTCAGCAGCAAGAAGTTCAACTGCATCCTGAGTTCTGTTATTAAGAATCTGGTCAGCAGGTCCAGTGGCATGATCCTTCCTCCCTTTTTGGCAGTTGTGAAGGTGCATCTGAAGTACTATGTGCGGCTTTGGGCTCCCCATTTCAAGAAAGATATTAGCATACTAAAGTGAGTCAAGTGGGAGGTGACCAAGATGGTCAAGGAGCTGGAACACAAGGATCTGGATGAGGACAGGCTGAGGAAACAAGATTTGTTTTGTCTTAACAAGAGAAGGCTCAGGAGAGTTCTTGTTTCTGTCTGCAACTACGTGGGTGGATGGAGCCAGACTTCTACCAAAAGTGTGCAGTGATAGGATTGGAGGCAATGGACACAATCTGGAACATGGGAAGTGACAACTAGATATAGGGGAAAACTGTTTTTACCATGAGGTTTCTCAAACCCTGAAACTGGTTGCCCTGAGAGTTTGAGGAATCTCCATCCTTGGAGGTGTCTGAGACTTGACTGGACACAGCCCTGAGCAACCTGCTTTAGTTAGACCTTTTTTAAGCAGGGGGCCATATGTCCCTTCTAACCTACTTATTCCATGATTCTATTATTTTGTGAATTTGGCTTTGGTCATTAACACTTTTATTATAGGAGTTCTTTAAACATAAATCTTTAACTAGGCACGTAATTAACTGTGGAAACTGACTGGAACCGTCAAAGGACTCAAAATATCATACACCAAAGGATGCAGAATCTTGCCAACTCTGTAGAGCTATGAAAGCTGAGCAGACTGTAACAGCAAAATGTGTTTGCAACAGCAGGTAGTGTGAAACCATGATTTTTACCAACCGCATTGAAACTGAGGCAAATGTCTCTCTTCCAGAATAGACATGTTCATTTAGTTACATTTGTCTGCCCCATCTAACATCCAGTTCTTTGCCTTGGAAAACATTTCTACAGCTTTTGGCTTTAGCTGGAGTCACTCTGCTCTTCAGTAATTTATCCGGAGGTCTACATGCTTGCTCAAAGGCAGGCACAAGTCAATACTTCGAAAGCCTTTTCATAAATCTGTGTACATTCTCATTCCACTATACCTGTCAGTCTACACATTCTCTCTGCCACAGTAAACAGTAGGGGTACTATTTACAAACAGCAAAGTGTATTACCAGTTAAATAGTACTAAAAGCAGAACCTGTTTCTTTGACATAGCCCAAGCCTCTTTTGCATGTCATTGTGAAGGAGATAAAGTTGGCAAGTGCTGCACATCCTGACTCCAAATACCACACTTTCCACTCACACGTGATAGGGTGAATTGTATTTTAACCATGCCAACTACTAACATCCCAGGCACCCACCAGCAGCTTTTCCTCCAGTTCCATTTCCTGCTTCCTCATAAGGACTCCATTCTAGAAAAAGATAGGGCAGCAGCAATTATTTCTTTCTCTGTCTTAACAAGAAAAAGCTGATCACCCAGCTGTTTACTGTGCCTCCTTGATCAGGCTCTTGCTACAACACTTTCCAAGACTGCAGTTTGTCCCTCCATAGGTACTAACACACTGGCTGCCTCTCCAGAAACTCAGTTACTCCTTTAACCAACCTGATAGAATTGTCCCACTCCACAGATCATGGATAAAAAGAGACAGGCCTTAGACATAGCCCCTGCCTCAACCAACCCCTTCGTTTGGATGAAAGTTCTAGGCAGCATAATCTAAATTTGTAGTTTTCTCTGCTTTCAGCAGGCAGTTGGACAAGGTGATTTTTTCAGAATTCCCTGTTTTTCTATAGACTGATCGTTCTTCACCTGTAGTGAACTAGCTCTCATAGTGGCACCTTGGGTGTTCTTCAGCGCTATCTGTCTCCATGCCTGCAGCCTACTGCTCTGCCTCCTGGGTCTGCCAGTGTGAATGAATAGTGACCTCTTGCTTTAGCTCTAAAAAACTTCCTGGAATCTTACTCTTTGGACAGTTCTTCCTAAAATTTCTCATACTTCTATAAAAAGAGGTGTGGTTCCTATTTGTTAACACCAGACTGTGCCTCAGGCTCAGCTGTGTGTTTTGAAGGATGGAGTATTCCATAAAGATGGTCATGACTGTGTGTGAGACACTGGCAGTGCAGTCAACATCACCAAATTTTTATTATGTCAAAAGCCAACTTTATTGCAAAGAGAATCTACCAGGAAGTACAGCTCTAAGGCTGCTCTAAAGAAGCAGTTAAAACATATGAGAAGCCAATTCTGAAGAAATAGAAATTGTCTCCTATAAAGAGCAAGGAAAAAATAAGAGGAATAACACTTGTAATTTATGGCATCTGGTGACATCTGAAATCAGATTGGGCATGCTGCCTTTAGGGTTTGTTCTTGAAGCACAGTCTGAGAAGACAGTAATGTGTGTGGATGGGAGTGTAGACTGCCTGAGTTTTCATACCCTTTCTCAACAACATCACTTCTGCTGATGTGATAGCTCAGTCCAGATTGAGACCACTTGGCATTATGGACGGTGAAATTGCACTAATGTCTTAAAATAGATCAGGTTACTGCAGAGATTGTCTGAACTTTGAACATAACATGGGAGTACTTCCCTCTCCTTTGCCATTGTCTCACTGCATTACCCTAAACAAAGCTGTCTATTTCTCATCTTGAAAATGGGCAATAACAAAACCAATTTACCTTACATGGCAACTGTTAAGATTACTTAGTTAATTCTGCGGACCTCATTTCTGCAGAGGCTTCCTATGGCGCACAACAATGGCATATAGCAACGAAGAAAGAAATTGCATGTTTAAACCTGACAGTTTCCTTGTTCAGAGGGAAAGAAAGACAAAGATTGTCTGAGATTTCACTTTACTTTTGCCAGTTATGTCTACATTTGGAAGACTAATGCTCTCATAATACTTGGTACTAATTTGGAAATTTAGATGAGACTTTAGGTTTCTTAAGTAGTTTTGCATTAGACTTTAGCTATTTCATAAATAAATGATGACTTAAAAAATCCATCTACATTTCATCTTATTATAGAAAGAAGGGCTATTATAGAAAGAAAAACCCAGGGTGTTACTGTACTGGTCCTTCAACATGTGTGCAATATTATCATGTGCTTTAACCACTCCAGTGTTTAATAAATCAATTGATTGGGCTATTCTTTGGCCTCAGAAATGTTACATTGTTGGGGTTTTTTTTACTTATTTTCAGTTTTGCATGTGTATGTATATAAGTACGTATAAATATTTGAATATATGAATAATACAGGTATAGATGTATATACATTGTATATGTACATACATGCATATACAATATAGCTATACATATGTATATAAATTTTACCAGCTTAGACAAGCCTGTCTGGGATCCTGGGGTCTTCAGCAGAAGTAGAGTATGCTGCGCTGACTTTCCAACTCCATCAGCCAGACCGCATGTAGCTCAAATCTGACTGAGCTATCAGTGTAAGCATATTGATAGCTTCTCTGTACTTAATTTCCTACCTGTAAAGTGAAGGGCTAGTTGAGCAGATAAACACATGGAATACTATGAGACAGGTACTGAAATATATAATAAGACCAGGTATATATGTAACTTAAAATAAGAGAATCACAAAGCTATGATGATTTTATCCCATTAAAAAAAAAAAATCCAACATTTATTAAACGTCTTCTTGGAGAGTATGATTCAGCAAAGCAATTAAGTGTGAGTTTAACTTGAAGTCAATAGTACTTAACTACTTGTCTGTAACTAATTATGTACCTAAACAATTTGCTGAATTTGTAATATAATATAAATGCATATGAAGTTTGGGGTTTTAGCACTGGTGTGGGGTTTTGTTTGTTTGTTTGTTTTAATACAACTGAAAGAAGAGATTGTTTGCACTCTTTGTTTCTAATTGTTTTCTTCACATTAAGATTATCCAGCTGAGATCCAACAACCTAATACAAAATAACAATTTTCCTTCTTCTTTAAAAATCAGATGATACCTATCAAGTATTTTTCACATCCTTCCTGAAACATTATCTTGCATCTTGTATATAGTTTACTTCTGTTTATATTTTCTTAAATGGTAAATGTTTCTTATAATCATTATTTACTAAATAACTCTTCCCTTGTTATTCCCTTGTAAGGTCTTGTCACCATTTACTGCAGGGTAAAAATAAACCATAGCAGATGCTCTCCATTAACCTCCCACCCTCCCCACTAAGGAACGGTAATAGGAGGAAAAGGGGGAGAGACTTGCAAGTTGGAAAAAGTTAAAAATGCTTTACTAATGCTACTAATAAATACAGAAAATAATACAAAATATACAAAACCAATCTTGAATTTCCTGGGGTAGAGCAGCGTTGCCCGTAGCGGGGCTGGCGTCACTCCAGTGACTGCAGGGCAGGCACCTGGAATCCTGGGCTGGACTCCACCGTAAACCAGAACTGGATTCAGGGATGCAGGATCTGGAACCAGGCCTCAGATTGCAGGCATGACAGGCAGGGTCCTCTTCAGATACCAGCCATAGTTGAGGAGAGCAAGACCCTCATGATCTTCCACTTTTATAGGGTATATGACATGTATGGGATGGAATACTCGGTCAATTTTAGTCACCTGTTCTGTCCACCCCTCCTTGCAAATATGCCCCTCTCACTCACGGGATGTGCAAAATATATCAGCAACCTTGCCTGCCATAACAATAAGTCTAAACCTGGGCTTCTTCTGCATACCATTGCTACTGTTATCACCTCCAGAGAGAACAGTGTCTGAAAAATGTGCAGCCAAATTCAGAAAAGTGCAGTTACTTAGAACTTTGGTGAAAGGAAAATTCACTGAAAAATAAACTGGTCTTGTTTTTAACAAAACGAGGACAGCTCTCTCTTCATTGCTCTGAATATAGAATTCTAATAGAGACAAAATGCTCATATCAGTGCTTTCCTGTGTTGTTCGTCTAAGAGTCACTCATTATTCAGAAGAAAAACTCCTATATTGTTCTTAAAAGAGTTTTTTGTGAGATTACAAGCACTGTAAAGTTATGAAAATGTCAATGTTTGCATTTTTCCAATTGTACAAATGTAAATATTTAGAAAAGACAGTCAACTGAAAAAGATACAAAGGGAATAGGATGGCTTTTCGGACTCATTCATGCCAGCAGTAGTGCAATGAGTAGTCCATGAAAGTTATGTTATTAAAATCAATCAATATTTTGAAAAGTTAGTTTTTATTGTAGTCAATTGTGTTCATTAAAATAATGTGGTTTTTCTCACACTGAAGTAATCCTAAAATGTTGTAAAATTACCTCTAGAGTTGCTTTACAAGTTTTTCTAGCTCCTGCTTTATGAGTTTTTAATTTTTTCCCCCTATTTATTGCAATCAAGTGCTTTTCCTGTAATTGCTCCCATAATTTTCCCTGATGCTGAGTGTGCAAGATGTTGCAGTAATCATTTAATCAGTAACAACACATTTTTTTATTTCTGCTCCATGATTAAATTATATAGTTTACATGTGTTACATTTACAGAAATCAATGACTCATCAAAAAAAAATAAATATAGTAGTCTAATTAATTATTTTCTGATTTCATATCATATCATATCATATAAAAATACTCAAAATAAGGTCAAGATTTTTCCACGTTAATTATAAATGAGCAACTGTTTCTAACAGTTACGTTATAGCTGAACTTAACTCACAGGAAAAAAAAATAAAGCAAGAGAAAATATCTCTAATGCTATTTACACAGATAACTTAATTTGCCTGCTTCTGGGCAAATTTAGTTTATTCTCATTGTCTTTATGACATGGCTCTGATCTCTTAGCAAGTTTTTTGCCAAGACCTAAAAGTAGTTTTAGGTCTTTTTCTGTCAGCAACACAATATGTTTAAAAAAATTGTATAAGCGATAAATTATGAATCAAAATATTTCTGAAACATTAAAATGTATTAACTTCTTTTGCAAACAAATTATGTTCTTTATTGCATTTTTTCTATACATTTTTTCATACGTTGATGACTTTTTACCTCATAGTATCATTCATTTGGTTTCTTCCAGCTTTGTTATCTTCCAGTAGTATTAAAAAAAGAAAAAAAAAAAGAATAAAAAAGTTCTCGAAGAGTATTTATAGTTATTAATTACATGAAAGATTTTAAATTAGGGTGTTTCCAGCTATACATTGCTTGAGGTTTCCCAATAGCTTTCTCTCAAACTGACTCTATCTGAAAAGCCATCAAATTACCCATCCTTGATATAAGATTCTTTTTTTTTTTTTTTTTTTTTTTTACAATGACATATCAAACTTGACGTAATTTAGGCATTTTTATACAAAACAGAGATTCCAATTGATGGGTCAAAAAACATGTGAATGAGTGTCTGTTGGTAATGGATCTCTCAGATATCCATACCTGCTCTCATAGCATTAACTTGAAAATAATGATCTAAGATTCTTAATAGCTCTCAATTAAAAATTTTTCTTAGTTCATAGAAAGATCCCAAAGACTTTTTCTTATTAAAATAGCTGAATTCAGAGATACACTTATCCTGTTCTATTATACATTGGAGTCCTATCCAAGAGAGACTCTGTACCAACATAGATCTAAGGAACAGTTAAACCCATCCTGCCTTTATGCCTTGGCAAACAGGGCACAGGCAGTGTCTCAGTGGATCCCAGCTGACAATTCCTGTGCAAAAGGTTCTGTCGGAGCAGAAATAAGGTATGTTTGTCCAACACATTTCATACATTTAAAATATCTGTACAGTAAACAGATGTCTTTTTTTACTATGTGTAGCCAATGTACATTTCCCACTGTTTGATCATAGTGGTGCTGGATAATTGACCAGGAATGTTATTTGCATTTTCAGTAATTCAGTACTTTTATAGGTGAGTCACATACACATGGCATTTTCAGATGACTTTTCATTTACCTCATGAAATTAGAATGTTTTCAAACTTCTCAGACTTGCTTAAGGTGCACTTGTAATGACTGATGATTAAATTCTTGCAGAATGATTTGTAAAGGGCTTCGTCCAAAAATGTATTTTATAATCTCAGAAATATCATAATGTGAAGATTAAGCAAAAAAAATATTTGCTCAGATTCCTGTGCTTAACAGTATTTAACGTTTGTTTGTTTGTTTGTTTGTTTCCTGTTAATGCACTTTAGTGTTTCTGTAATTATGTGTCTTTTCTGGCCTTAAACTGCTATCACAGAATACCGTGATCTATTTAGAAAGTTTTGTAATGCCTTATGTCTTGATAATATATAGAGTTTTAGCATGGATATGGTTATATGTAAATGTGTATATGTATCCTTATAAAACATAGAAATGATTGAATATAATAAATGAGTGCCTCTTTGTAATTCCGTCTATAGATACATAATACACTCTTCAAAGGCTGAAGCTCAGTGAAAAACTATGTGAAATGCAGGACATTTAATTGTAACTGAATATTTTCCATCAGGATATTTTTTATAAATCCATTGTAGCTCCAGATGCTAGTGCCCATGGTTGAGCTTTTTCAGGGATTGTTGAGAGGGATCAATAAAAACTGTTAATAGATGGCTATGGAATTTTATATACTCACTCTCTTTCGATGTGTTTGCCCTAGACGAGTCTCAGAAGAAATGGTTCAAATGTCTGAACTCCCTAGAATAGTCCTGGGCCTTCTATACAGTTTTACTAAACACAAAATTTTGGATCTACAGAGCTTGAATAAATAACGTGTTAATTTTTGTGGTTCATACAGCTGGTTCACTGAACTTCTTATTTAGCTTAGCTTCTAGTCCTTTGGTTACACCAAATTTCATGGTGTTTCTTCAGTTGTTGAACATATTCTAGTACTTTGATCATAAAAGCAGTATCTCTTTTGTTTGTTTTCACTATTACTGTTACTTTTAAAGCTTATTTGAAGGTGTCTTCTTATTTTAAGGGACTGGAAACTGTCCACTTTTTGGTCTTTTTTATTATAGATATGAAAATTCTTCCAGCTCAGTAGATCAAAAGCTATAAACCCTGAAAATGTTGATTCACTTTGTTATTCAAATTACTCACCTGAAAAGAATGTGTTGATGATTTAAGATTACATAAAATTTTATGACACATAATGACATGTAAAATTCATGTTATACATATTTCAAAGCACTTCCCAAAATAATTTCATAGAGTGGGGAAGCTGAGGTATGAAGAAGAGCAGTGATTTACTCAAGGAACAGCATAAGAACAGAGTCTGAACCCTGTAGAAAATCTTGGTGTTGTAAGACCCTTTCTGTGCCATCTCATTTCATCTTTCCTTTGTCATCTCCTTAATCTCTCCTTGAAACGAGGAATAAGATAATGAAACTTCATTAATGTTCTCTATTCCTCTAGCCACAGTTTGAACTTCCTAACTCACGGAGTTTTCAAATAATATAGGTAACAGTGGTAGAAAATACTGACAAATTTTTTTTTTTTTTTTCTGAAGGGTAATAGACATGAACTAGCAAGTGGAGCTGTTTCATTAGTTAAAGGTCAACCATATTTTCTTAATTAAATATTCTTTTCAGTTAGAACAACTATAGCTGTTCTTAAGAAAGTATTTATTTCCATCTTTAAAAAAGAATTGTATATAAACTGTATTTAAATTTGATAATTATTATATAGTCACATGTCCACATATTTTATGCAGTGACTTGACCTTGGCCAGTAGCCAGCTGCCCACCAAGCTGCTCTGTCACACCCTCTCCTCAATAGGACAAGGGAAGAAAATAAAATGAAGAAAAACTTCATGGGTCAAGATAAAGGTGAGGAGATTATTTATCAGTTAACATCACAGGAGAAACAGGCTTGACATAAAGAAAATTAATTTAATTTATTGCCAATTGAAACTGATTTGGACAGCCATTAACAAGATAAAAAATGAAAACTAAACCTTTCCCTGTTCTTTTTTCCCAAGTTCAACTTCAATCCCTCATTCCCAACTCTTCTGCCTCCTCAAAGTCACCCCAGTCCCCACACTCCAAGCAGTGCAGGGGGATGGGGAGTGTGTTGCAGTCAGTCCATAACAGTTCTTCTCTACCAGCCTTTCCTCCTCACACTTTTCCCCCACTCCAGCATGGGTCCTATTCACAGGCTGTAGTCTTACAGGAAAAAATCTGCTCTATTTTGGATCCTCCACAGGCTGCAGTGTGGATATCTGTTCTGGTGTGGTCCTCTCCATGGGCTGCAAGGAAGTAACTGCTCCACTATGGTCTTGTCCATGGCCTGCAGGTGAAACTCTGCTCTGACACCTGAAGCCCATCCTGCTCCTTCTCCTTCTTCTCTGACGTGGGTATTCACAATGTTGTTTCTCACTTTCCCCACCCCCCTGCCTCGTCTCCTCACTTCTTCTGTGCCTGTCCAGTGTATTGTACTTTCTAAAATATGTTTTCCCAGAAGTGTCACTAGCTTGGCTGATGGACTCAGCTGTGTCCTATGTTGGGTTGGCTGGATTTGGCTGGAAACAGCTGGAACAGGCTGTGTCTAGCATGGGGCAGCTACTGCCCTCCCCTCTCAGAGGCCATCCGGCAGCTCTCCACTGCCAACTTTTTGCTGTGGACACCCCATACACCTCAGAGTTCACTGATTCTAGAAGTTAAACTGCCACAAGTCTTCAAAGATTTTGGTGTTATTTTTGATCCACCTGGAAATTATATGTGTCAGTTTCATAAACTTATTTGTAATAACTTTCAGGGCACAAATATTCTAGGATCTATTTGAGAAAAAAACCTGCCTTGGTCCCAATGAAAAGTCATTATTTAGTCTTTGTACCACTAACGTATTGTCTGGCTTTAATGACACTGGTTTGCCATTGGATGTACAATGTCATCAAGAGATATTTCACAGCTATTGTTTAAATAGCTATTGTTTGAGTAGTATTCAAATTGTTCTTAAAAAAAAAAGAACAACACATGGATTTTTTTTTTTTAAGAATACCTTAATTTTTCATAGATCTAATTTTCAGAAATTTTGAGCAACTAGCAGTTGTGATAAGTACCAAACATATCTTTTATCATTTCACCAACACCTTTACCTTTAAACAAACACTTTCAAAACCTTACTTGACTGGAAATGTGAAAGGATTTGGTTTGGTTCTACTAGCAGTCCTACTCAATAACTTTTTTGTTGGTCATTCAGTATTTTGAAACAGCTCTGCTTGGATTTTCCCTATTCCTGTCTCAGTGAGTTGTATATTGCACCTTAGTCATTAGTCACATATCAATGTCTGAGGTGACTGTTTGACACAAGTGCACTCCTTCTTCCTCCTCTGTGATCAGTGACAGTCTCAACAAAATCATTTTGCTGAAGAAGAGTGGCATAAATGATCTTAATATTTTTATGTTAAAACCAGTATCTTATGATGTATAAATACAAAGTATGCCAATTTATGACACTCACTACTGTAAGCAAAAGAGGAATCAAACCTACTATATTTCTGAATTCCTGTTTGGTGTTTAAACAATGGTGATTTAACAGATTTTGTAGCCTACTGGAATGCCAGTATTAGTTCTATAAAAATATGCTAGTAAATAGGAAACACATAAAAATTTGAAGAAAATAAACTCCTGGAAGTTTTCTATGTCTTTTGATTATAGTTTTAACATAAGGAGAGTTTGCTCTCATAATATATGGTCCTATTTTTAGCTCATAAAATATAAAGAAAAGGTGAACCTTTTCATAACCCATTTATAACCCATGAATTGTAACAAACTTTACTTTGCAAATTCTTTCCTCTAGCTTTTTTATCTTTTTGATGGTCTAAAACTAAGGAAAAAAAATCACACTGAGAAATAATTAAGTCTGTGTCATGAATATTTCTAATATTTTTTCATATCGTAAGTGTTACCAGTCTTTACTATAAGCTGTATTATTTCTTCTGTAGGAATTAATATTTGACCCCTTGGTTTCCTTTTTCTTACCTATTTTATATCTGGCCTGCCAGTGGTCTAGAGCAGCAGTTCTTTAGACTCATTAGCACTACTTCACAGGGACAAAAAAGAATAGTACTGAAAAACTTTTCATCTTTTATATTACTTCTCTCTTTATGAATTTAAACAGATACAATCTGAGAAAATCTTCTAGAATACCTGTTCTTGTCTTGTATTTTAAATAATGCACTTTTGAAGAATAAGGTATTTTTGGTGACCATGGAACTTAACCATTCAGAAAATCCACTTCTAATTTAAGAAGATATAAGCTTTGCTTTCAGACCCTAATTCCTAACTGCATCCCATGCTCATAATATTGGTTCTTCACCTGTAATGGCAGAGGTATAATTTTATCTACTGAGCACCACATTATCAAAGTATCACACTATGTTTAGGATTGGAAGGGACCTCAAAAGATCATCTAGTCCAATCCTCCTGCTGGAGCAGGAACACCTAGGTGAGGTCGCACAGGAACATGTCCAGGTGGGTTTTGAATGTCTCCAGAGAAGGAGACTCCACAACTTCCCTGGGCAGCCTGTTCCAGCGCTCCGTCACCCTTACTGAGAAGAAGTTTCTTCTCAAATTTAAGTGGAACCTCTTGTGTTCCAGCTTGATCCCATTACCCCTTGTCCTATCATTGTTTGCCACCGAGAAGAGCCTGGCTCCATCCTCATGGCACTCACCCTTTATATATTTATAAACATTAATAAGGTCCCCCCTTAGTCTCCTCTTCTCCAAACTAAAGAGACCCAGCTCCCTCAGCCTTTCTTCATAAGGGAGGTGCTCCACTCCCTTAATTATCTTCGTTGCCCTACGCTGGACCCTCTCCAGCAGTTCCCTGTCCTTCTTGAACTGAGGGGCCCAGAACTGGACACAATATTCCAGATGTGGTCTCACCAGGGCGGAGTAGAGGGGAAGGAGGACCTCTCTCGATCTACTAACCACCCCCCTTCTAATACACCCCAGGATGCCATTGGCCTTCCTGGCCACAAGGGCACAGTGCTGGCTCATGGTCAACCTGTTGTCCACCAGGACCCCCAGGTCCCTTTCCCCTACACTGCTCTCTAATATGTAATCTCCCAACCTATACTGGAACCTGGGGTTGTTCCTGCCCAGATGCAGGACTCTACACTTGCCCTTGTTAAATTTCATTAGGTTTTTCCCCGCCCAACTCTCCAGCCTGTCCAGGTCCCGCTGGATGGCAGCACAGCCCTCCGGCGTGTCAGCCACTCCTCCCAGCTTAGTGTCATCAGCAAACTTGCTGATAGTACACTCAATTCCCTCGTCCAAATCGTTAATGAATATATTGAATAATATGGGCCCCAGCACTGACCCCTGAGGCACTCCACTAGACACCGGCCTTCAACCAGACTCCGCACCATTGACCACCACTCTCTGGCTTCTCTCCCTAAGCCAGTTTGCAACCCACCTCACTACTCTATTGTCTAGACCACACCTTCTCAACTTAGCTGTGAGGATGCTGTGGGAGACTGTGTCAAAGGCTTTACTGAAGTCAAGGTAGACCACATCCACCGCTCTGCCATCATCCATCCACCTTGTTACATTCTCATAAAAGGCTATGAGGTTGGTCAAGCATGACCTACCCTTGGTAAAGCCATGCTGACTGCCCCTAATAACCCTCTTATCCTTGATATGCCTTGAGATGGCATCAAGGACAAGCTGTTCCATTACTTTCCCAGGGACAGAGGTGAGGCTGACCAGTCTATAATTACCCGGGTCCTCCTTCTTGCCCTTTTTGAAGACTGGAGTGACATTTGCTTTCCTCCAATCCTCGGGCACCTCTCCCGTTTCTCAAGACTTGGCAAAGATGATGGAGAGCGGTCCAGCAATGACTTCAGCCAGCTCCCTCAGCACCCACGGATGCATCCCATCTGGACCCATGGATTTATGAATGTCCAGACTATTTAATTGCTCCCTAACCCAGTCCTCATCGACTAAAGCAAACTCCTCCATTGACCTGGCTTCATCCGGGGTCTCAGGGGTACAGGGCTCCCCAGGACAGCCTCCGGCAGAGTAGACAGAGACAAAGAAGGCATTCAGTAATTCTGCCTTCTCTGTATCTTCTGCCACCAGGGCACCCACCCCATTCATCAGTGGGCCTACATTGCCTCTGGTATTAATTTTATCTGCTATGTATTTGAAAAAGTTCTTTTTGCTGTCCTTGACCCCTCTCGCCAGCTGTAATTCTAAGGAGGCCTTGGCTATCCTAGCTGCCTTCCTACATCTTCTAACAGCAGCCTTATATTCCTCCCAAGTGGCCAGCCCCTGCTTCCATGACCTGTAAACTCTCCTCTTCTGCTTGAACATACCCAACAGATCCCTATTCAACCACGCAGGCCTCCTGGCTCCCTTCCTTGACTTCCTACGTGTGGGGATGCTCTGATCCTGAGCGTGGAAGAAGCAATCTCTGAATGCCACCCAGCTATCTTGGGCCCCTTTTCCTTCAAGCAGTCTTGCCCATGGGATTTCCCCCAGCAATTGCTTGAAAAGGCCAAAGTTAGCCCTGCTGAAGTCCAGGGTTGCAATTCTACTTGCTATTCTGTTCCTGCCACACGAGATGCTGAACTCCACCATCTCGTGGTCACTGCAACCCAGGCAGAACGTATATTTCTATTTGCCTACTGAAAAAATTATCAAACTATGGTCAAGCACTCAAGGCCATGACCTGCCAATTATAAATTTGTTTCTATAATCTGAGTTCATCCTGTGTGTAATTATACATGACAATAACTTTATAATAATATTACAAGGCCAGCAAGCATTTGTCAGTATTTCTAGGCATCTGTGTCCTTCTGCATTCATGTACCCTGTGGTGAATCAGGTCTAGTGTCTTAGATAACTGTTAAGAATTGCACAGTAGCCACTAGTTCCACTTATTCAACATTGATATTTATACTAAAGCTCTGCAATGGTTCCATTTCTTTTAAAAAAAAAAAATCGAAAAGTTATGTTTAGGTGAGTAAGCACATAGGTCAGAATCCCCTCTGAATTTTCAGTCTTCTTTTGTTGGTGAGATATCTGAAATGCTAAGTACGATATTGATTTCTATACACATAAGATTTGAAATTTGGAACAAGTTTAAAGAACATTTTCTCACATCTGCAGGGAAATTGAGATCCTTTCTTATGAGAAGAGAAGAACTGATAAAGTTATCTACCCAAGGAAAAGAAGTTAAGGTCATTTTAACTATGGGTGTAAAAGTCTAATAGATATGGAGTACACACAAGTAAGTTTATGTTGGCCATTAAAGGTCTGTTCTAGACATAGAGAAGGAATATCTTTATCAATGCATCTGCCTGCAGTCTTTCCAAAAGCATTATCTTTCATTAATATCTTCAAAGCCATTCTTCAGATTTTATTCTATCTATCTTTTATCTTTTTTCCTGTTTCCCCATGGTGTGCCTCTTTTCTGTACCATGTTTTCCAGAATAACCATGCATTGATCAGCATTGCCTAAGGTTAGGGTGAAAATTCTGTATTCTTTTTGAACACCAGCAATGACATTCTGTGGGCACCAGAAAGGCATCTGTAGTATTGTAGTGTAAAACTTTCTGATGTGTGAAAATGTATATAAACTCTATGGCTGCCTCTGAGTTTACCTATGAATATACGTTAATTCCTTTCTATTCTATCAATTTTTAATATAACACAATTAGTTCACAGAATCACAGAATCACAGAATGTTAGGGATTGGAAGGGACCTCAAAATATCATCTAGTCCAATCCCCCTGCCAGAGCAGGAACACTTAGATGAGGTTACACAGGAAGGCATCCAGACGGGTTTTGAATCCAGAGAAGGAGACTCCACAACCCCGCTGGGCAGCCTGTTCTGGTGTTCTGTTACCCTTAGCGAGAAGAAGTTTCCTCTCAAATATAGGTGGAACCTCTTGTGTTCCAGTTTGAACCCATTACCCCTTGTCCTACTGTTGGTTGTCACCAAGAAGAGCCTAGCTCCATTCTCGTGACACTCACCCTTTATATATTTGTAAACATTAATAAGGTCACCCCTTAGTCTCCTCTTCTCCAAGCTAAAAAGGTCCTTTTATTTTATCTCCATAATATAACATCAGGTCTTCTATTTAACTGCCCATGTTTTTGGGACCTTTAAACACAGTGTGTATTTTATACTTAAATATGATATATAAAATGACAGTTTCCTAAATCAAATTACAAGATAATATCATATTTGTTTCTTTTCAAATTATTCAAATTTTTAGTATGTCTATAAAATTACATATATATACATAATTCCAAGCAAGTTTATTCTCATACAAGGTGATATAAAAGAGGGTGTGTTTTTTTGTCTTGTTTTTGTTTGTTTGTTTGTTTTGTTTTGTTTTAATTTTGTTTTTCTCAGTTAGTTGCTCTGGGAGCCGGTACTGGGTTCCAACCCACACTGATTATTTTATGATCAGCTTGAGGTAGAGTTGTTATTTAACAGAGGTTTGGAGAGAGAAAAAATGATATGCAGATTAAGCAACTAAGAGTTTAATTTTAAAATGTTATATATATTTTATTCCAGTTTAAACTATGTGGTTAATTAACGTAATCCTACAGTGACAGGATTTCATATTTCACTTTTTGCTAATAATTTATAATTGAAATAAAATTACTTCTGGACTTCCTCATGATGAACTACTATAAGATAAGTAAATCCTTATACACATATAATTAGATTATAAATTTGGGGCTAGGAGGAATAAGACTTTTCTGTCTGTACATTTGTACAGCAGATCATACAATGGAATCATAGTACTGAATGAGGATATTTAGGTACTCTATGTTTATTTTGGAAGGTTGATATAAGTTTTCCTTAACTTGCATGAATATATAGTATGATTTCCTAATATATGTCTACTAAATAATAGAACTGCTGTGTACAACCTAAGAACTTCTGCAAGAAAGATTTTTCTATTGGCAGATGAACCCTTATTATTACTCTATATTTCTTTTCACTGCAAATTGCCCTAGAGGTACCTCCTCCTACTTCCACAACACACAATTGAAGGCCAAAAGAAAATGAAAGAACTGACTTCATTCTAGAATATACAAATCATTTAAATGCTTTTAATCATTAATAGAAAAACAAGAATCCTTAATGTATTTATTTTTGACATGTAATTATCAACACATGTAAACGTGTGTAATCATGGCTGCGTACACACTGAATTTAAAAAAAATATTTTTATAACTATTTATATGTGTATAAAATCTTAATTTGCTTTATGGAAGGAACATTTGTTTCCATCAGATACTGTGTTTTAAATCACATAGAAAGAATTTTCTAAAAATCTGACTTGTACTTCCACCTTTTTTCTTTCCATTATTTCAGTCGCAAAGTCCTCAAGGAAAATTGAACCACATGTTTGGTAAACCTATAGTTCTGCTTTGAAAACAAGAGTCAAGTTATTCTTCTGAAGGTTCTCCTATGAGAATGTATCTCAGAGGACAGGCATATGGCTTACTCCTTTCTATGGGAGAAAAAGGTGCTGAACCATGCTTCAAAATTCAATTACAATTCTCTAAAACAGCATTTTATGTTCTAAATAATTTTAATTGTCACGTTTTAAAATACCTGAAATACTGTTATATCATCTTGACTATTCTAGTACAGTTGTTCTTCACTTGCAATTTTCCTCCATTCCAGAACAAATATGAATATAAAATTAGAAAAGGAAAGCGACTTCTCCAGTATCCCATCTTGTGCTTGAGATCACTTAAAGTCTTCTTTCTCTCTGACTGTAACTTTGGCTGTTACTAAAATGCAGTTTTTTCAAATGAACCCACACTGATAAATCAGCTGTGCTAACCATTCCACTGTGAGTGTTCACAACTCCGCTACTTTCATGCCATTCCTGAACAATTTCTTTTAATGTTCATCGTATTATTGAATAACATGGAGACAAGAACAGATATCTGCAGGATCTTTTAAAAAGTATTGGTATGGGTTGTTGCTTCTCTGTTTTAAACAATGGTAAATTATTTTTAATGTTATTAATTATTTTTATGTGTTTTTACATGTTAAATCAAGCATTTATTTTTATCAACATACTTTTAACAAGTTATAAAATGTACGACAAGAGCTATTTTTCATTTAGTCTTTATAGTTTGTTGTTAGCAATGCTTCTGTATTTTATATTTTTATTGATTCTGCTAGTTTATACATTATTTTGCTTGCAATAAGAAAGAGGCTAACTGACATAGACTTAATCTATTTATCCCATTTACTTTTAAAAATATTGCTTAACTTTTTTTGCCTTTTTTTTTTTTTTTTTTAATTTTTGAGTCTCCTGGAAGCTTCCTCATAATTCTGAGATTGATTAGTAATCATGATTGATAATTAAGATTAATTCTTTAGAAGAGTCCTCAAATAATAATAATAAAGAAAACCTTAAATAGAAGTTACCAAATCCTGACAATTAACAAAACTTAAATTCAACAGCTGTCATCTAACATATCTCTTACAAATGGAACAGAAATAATTTTCTTGTCACTCTAGCATTATGTAATTTTCTTTCCAAGAATAGAAACATGTACAGAAAGTTTAGGTCCTTCATCTCTTAAGCAGGATTTTTTTTTTTTTATTAGGATATTTCTTATATGGCACTGCTAGAATTTTTTTCATTTAAATATTTTGTTGCATTATCAGGAGGAGATAGTTCAGCATTGAAATTCTTTTTCCTTTGTATGTGTATTGCAGGTAGGTGTAAAGGTGTTGGCAGCAGGAGGGCTGGAGGTTCTGCTTCATACTTAACATGACAGTCCAGCCAACTCCAACACACCCACCACAGGACACAGCTAAGCCCATTGGTCAAGCTGGTGGAGCTTCTTGTAAAACATATTTAAGAGATGGCAAAAACACTACACTGGCAGAAGAGGGGGGTGGGAAAGTGAAAAACTGTAGAGGGAACACCAAGGTTAGAGAGAGGCAAGAAGGAGAACAGGAGGAGGAAGAGGAAGAAAGAGGGGAAGTGGAGGTGCACCAAGTGCTAGAGAAGACATCTACAATGCAACTTGTGGAATACCACATGCTGGAGCAGATGGATATTCCCTAAAGGAACTGTGGCCTGTGGGCTGTCCACATGGGAAATTATTTTCTCCTGAAGGAGTGCAACCTGTGGAGACGGCTCACACTAGAGCGGGGGTAAAGTGTGAGGAGGAAGAAACAGTAGAGAGAAGCTGTTACATGCTGACCATAACCCTCCACCTCCCATCCCCAATATCTTGCTTCTCAGGGGATATACCGGAGTTGGCAATAAAGGAACAAATTGAGCCTGGGAAAGTGGGGGTGGAAAGACGGTGATTTCATGTTTGCCTTTTTTGTTTCTCACTACTCAAATCTATTTTAATTGGCTAGAAATTAATTTTCCCCAAGTTGAGTCTGTTTTGGCTGTGACAGTAATCAGTAACTGATCTCTCTGTCTTTGTCTTGACAGTGTTTCTTCTCTCTCTCTTTTTTTTTTTTTTTTTTTTTTTCCTAGCTTCTCCCCTGTCTGCTGAGATGGAGAGTGAATGAGCAGCTGGGTGGGAGTTTGACTGGTCAACAGGTTAGCTCATCACAGTATGTCATCTCATGAAAATAGAGCTTTGCTATTTTTATGGTTGCATAAAGTGAATACACTCATATATATACTGGATATAAGAAAAATACTAAATTTTAAGTAGACTTGGGTAAAATGTGTTGTGTTTTGACAATATGAATTATGTACAGTTTGTATTCCACTGTAAAACCTGTACATGTCATTTGTAGAGATTTCAAGGTCTTGACTGAAATAATTCCAATATATGCTTTTTGTTTTCCAGCATCAACAAAGAAATAAAATCTATTAAGTTTAAAAGTTGGCTTATTATAGCACAGTTTGCAGGCAAAAGAAGACAACTACAAAAATATTAAAGACTGAGTTCTGAAACTACCTACTAAGTAGAGTGAGGCGCTAAAAATGTGTAGACTCCTGCAAATACGATACTAACTTTGAGAAAAAAACCAACCTGCTATTTTTAATTCATTATAACATAAACCTTGATCTTTGTAGTGTCAGTTGGGTACTGAACGTGTTTTCAAGTTGTCCTTTGTGTAGTTTGCACCAGTCAATTTGCCAGGCAAGAGTGAGTAGTTCAGTTAAACTTGGCTGAAATGTGTCTACACAGTTTAAAAAAGAGTCAACTATCTTCAATATTCAGAAGTTTCCAGTCAAGGTAAAAAGAGAAACAGTGTTATTTTTCAATCATTGCTTTATATTTTCTTTACTTTCGGAAAATACCCTGGAAAGCATATCCTAAGTCATTGCATCACTCCTTGATGTTGCAGTAATGTCTTAAAATAGAAGGTGAGCAAACTCCATCTTGAAACTTCTTGAATTATTTTTCCTACTACTTCCCCCTTAAATTAGAAACTTGTTTAGGATTACCAATCGAGATAAACCTAATTATTTCTCTAATATAATAACATTTTTCAAGATCATACAGTCTTGGGGTACTGGAATAACTTCAGTTACATACAACTCTCCTCCTTCATGCTAATATTAATTTTAAAATCCTCTATCACAGTAGTAGCTAAAATAGAAACTGTAGTCATGAAGTTCTGTAAAAATTAGCCCTTTTTAGATAGTTTTAACTATAGTCTTCTTTAGTTCAGAAGTGAGCTACAAAACAGCGTAAAATTCTGAACAGCTAATAGACTGTATGCCAATTTAAAAACATGAGAAATCTCAATCAGGTAGTAAATAAATAAATAATTAGGCGTATGATGTTTACCTTCCAAATACTACATACCTTATTATGTGTATTTCAAACTGTTATATATATTTTTTTCTTAATGAAGTTAAAATATAGAGTGTCAAATATATCAGAAATAGGAATGGAAAATAATGTATTTCCTACACATTAAATGCAAGTAAAATGTAAATAATTAGGAAAATAAAAATAGGTCTCTATATATTAAAACATAAATAAACCCTAGAAATATAAGTATGAATTTAATGTTTTAAAAATTTACTTTTAGATTTAAGGTAGGATGGAGCTACCAAGACTGGCATTGAAAATTATGAAAACCTAGAAATTAAGCTGATCTTAACCTGAGAACCTAATTTTTATGATTTGGGTGCAACAGCAAGTTTGCACTGACTTAAATAAAAAGTTGTAATGAAAAAAGGACAAAGATGTAGCAGGATCTGAGAGTGTTGAGTAATTTAATAACATAAAACAAGCTAATTTCTAGTAAAACTGCACTATAGGAATCCGTAACTTGATAAAAACATAGAACCCCGGAAACAAAGTGAGTCATGATATAGTGCACACAGAGTGCATCATGTCTGTAAAGGTTTCTATTTAAAAGAAGAGGAAGGAAGGAATCTGCACAATGCAAATGAAAGGGCTGGGGAGAGGAGGAACAGAAAATGACGAGGAAGGCAAGGGCATTTGCAAGTCTGAGCAGTTGCAAGGGCCAAGTTTCTTCCTGCAGTCTGAAGGAAAATAGATCCATTGCATGAACAGGAAAAGAGTTATTCAAGTGTATATGTGTGTGTTTACAGATATAACTATATGTAAATTTTGATTTGGGGAAGAAACCAGTATTTAAATTTAGCAATTTAACCATACAATATGCTAATCATGCATGATGTAGATAACATACGAAAACTAGCAATATCTAAGCAGAACTATAAGATGACACCTATGATTTGAGTAGGGTTATTTATCATGCGTAGGTGCTTATGTACTTCTTCATAATACTTTTTTTTTTTTTTTTTTAACTAGTTCCTTCCATTCACACAAAGCTATATATAGACAGGAAGACATTTTGGAAAAAAATTTTGTCAAGAGAATTGCTGAAAGCATAAGGAAACTATTAGATGTAGTTTTCAGTAATTTAAATTTCTAATATTTGATTTTTAAATGATGAAACATCCAATAACCCAAATGATCCTACACAAACATATACATGGAATAAATTATTTCAAATGAAAGCACGAAAATTATTTGTTCAGCTGCTCTAGTGACTGGAAGGTTAGGAACAAAAGCTATTATTGTTCAGTGTATTTTTTCACAGGAAATAGACAGTGGCAAACATACAGTAGTTCAACACATGAGATCAGAGACACAGTTTTTATAGTAAACCAAAACCAGATGTTGGAAGGGCTCAAGACCTTTGCAGAAATTATTAGTTATGTTTGCCTTTGAAAGCAAAGAAAGTTTACAGAGAGTCATGTACCTGATTAAGAAAAAGACGGGTTACAAAAGCTATGAGTATTAACTCATTCAAGAAAAAATATTTGCCATACAGACTGTCTATTTTATATATGACAGTTAGGCACATAGGATTTGAATTCTACTTTCATTTGATTTTTGGTTGGATATGCTAACTTCTTCATTTTACTAAACAACTTTAGAAATAAGAAAAAGGTTAAAGATTTTAAAAATGGAGGTCAGAGTTGTGCAATGTGACAGTAAGCCCTAGCGGTTGTAGTTCCACCGTGTATGGCTACATAAACAGGCATTAAAGAAGATTTCAACAATTTGTCAGAGAAAATGTTAAATGTATAGTACTATATAAGTAGTTTATGGCTTTTAATGTAGTATAAAGTTTTTCTCTAATTAGATATCGATGATATCACTGGATATGAACTGATTTCATTGGTGATGAAAGATCTCAGTGCTACATCCTACAGATTTCACACAAATAACCGCTTAAGTAAGAAGAGAAAAAAGGGGACTATAGCACCTTAGACACCAAGGATTATCTGCCATAACACACAAATCTGTACCTAGTAATTGCTAAACTATTTGTTTTCTTGTCATGTTGCAGTAAGTCGTCTCTGAGGTCACTGCATGAGGTCTTTTCACTCGTGAAGTTACTGATGTTACTAACCAGTAAGAAGGAATATAAAGGTTAGTAAATTTGAGGAAATATAGTAAACTTAACCCTTGCAATGAAATCATATGATGGTATAACAGAGGGGAAAGCTGAAATCAGGATGTTGGAATATTGGTAATAGTTTTACCTAAGAAATTCTAATACTTTCTCACATATTCTCACAAACTTCTTTGCAACCTACTTGTCTTCATGTCAATCAGCTTGAATGATTGAGAGTGGCTATCTGGCATCTTGGTGTTAAGTCTAGCTGTGTTAAGGCATTGATTGGCTTAAACAACACTTATTATTTTAGAGCAGGGATACTCTACCAGTTTCCTGGTCTTGATCTCATTTCTATCTCTTTACTCCAAAAAGATTTCAAAGTTAAAACCTCTGCACTTTCAAAAAACTTCCAAAACTAGCCTGTTTCTTCCATCAGCAGGCTTCTAGTTCTCTGGATATCTTGTTCATGGTTTTGCTGAATTCTTATTGACTTAGTCGCTTGCTTTTTCAGATCATCTTTTGCAGGCATAGGGCTAACTTTTCACAAATTGGAAATGGGTTTAAAAACTTAGGTAACCATCTTTTTTTTTTTTTTTTTTTTTTTGTAGTCCTCTACCTATAGAGCTATAGAGTCTTTAAATTTTGGAGCTGAGAAATCCTGAAAGGTTGCCATGTTGAACAGATGAGTCTGTAGATGATATGGAATGCCTAATAGGAAACATTACAAGAGACTATAATATCAGAGAAGTTGTTGGAGATGTAGCCACAGAGAAAGGGAAGATTGTCATAATTTGATTTTAACTCATAATCTGAGGACTGTTAGGCTTCTTAAAGTTTCACATACATTAAATATATAAATGAAATGTATTGCAAGTTAGATGACAATTGTCTTAATATAGTATTGATGATTAAAGTAAATTACATTATATGAATTAGCTCTCAAATAATAGTTCTGTCAGCAACCAGCAAAAACTAAAGTGAAACCAAAGTTTCTGAAAGGTGACACCTAGTTGAACTTCCTCCTGTTAAATACTATTCAAGTGGAAGAAAACTTCTTTAATCAGAACTTGTGGAATTTGCTTTACTTTCTACCCACTTGCAGATGCAGCCCAGTGCAAACCCTATGTCCTGGTTTTGGCTGGGACAGAGTTCGTTTTCTTTCTGGTAGATGGTAGAGTTTATTATTATTAGTAGTAATAATAATTATTATTACTATTTTCTCTTTCTTTGCTGTTCTTATCTCAACCCACCAGGTGTGGGGTTTTTTGTTTGTTTGTTTAATTTTTATTCCCCCTCTAGTTTCTCTCCCACATCCCACTTGGTGGGGCGGGGGGGAAGATTGAACAAGCAGCTGAGTGGTCCCAGTTGAGAGCTGGAGTTAAACCATGACACCGTAATAAAGAGAAAGAATGTCTTTACACCTTCCTAATATAGTTTTGACTATGTATTTTGAGTTTAAATTGAAAATAAAATATACAAGCTCACATAAAATTCAGATAGTAGCACATACAGGAAAATATATACTAAACTGTACTGAACAGATCTCCTAGAATGCTTTTTAGTCTTGTATGGTAAGGCTTAGTCCCTAGGCATGATGGTTAATATGTTGTACTGTTTGACTGAATACTCCTCATTGTGTAAATATGTAAAAATTATAGGCTTTAATGATAACAAGTGCTTCAACTTTTGAAAGTAACAAATTCCCATTATGTTACTGTTTTAGAAAGTCTTACTGAATTTCCATAAGAAGAAATAATATATCCCTATCTTGTATTCATTTAAAGATCATTTGTAGCATTCTGCAGTTTGATCTACATTTTACACTGTGAGTAATAAGGCACTATCTTGTAACTTACCTTCTTTTCTAAGGTAATTTAAACTTGTTTTTATGAACTGGCTTTTTGAAACTTTTCTTGTACTATTTTGATAGAGGCAGGAATGTCATAATGTCTAAGGCCTTTGAATTTAGGGAAAGTTTCTCAGAAAGGAGTCTATCTATATTCACTACTAGCTATGATACCAGCCTCATCTTAGTCTCTACCACAAAATGAGTTTATTCATTTGGTGTAATTTGGTGTCATTTGGTGCTTTCTTTTACTGAAATATTTAGAAAGACTGTTGAAACTGAGAAAATAGATTTACATTGATCTGCGGAGGTACTACCTACATGTGAGACTGTATGTGATAGTACGTATTGTAAAATGTGCTTTTCTATCTTATTACATTGTCATATTGTATGTGAATGAAATATATACCATTTGAATATTTTAATCTTCCATTGAGATTTAATGGAAACATTAGAGTTGTCTGTATCTTTAAATGTTTATGCATACTTTTATGAAGTGTTAAACATAGGCTGATACTGGAGGCAGGATAGGAAGCCATATGAACCAAATACCTATAAAAATATTTTTTTATCTTAACATACATACAAATGAGCAATTGCAAGAAAAGAGAATTGTTTCAGTCCGGTTTCTCCTAGGAAGGTGTAAACATCACAAGATAAGCCACAGTGATAAATAGTGTTTCTAATTGGCACCCTTGCTGATCATTTCAGAGAGAGAAATGGTCAAAGAAACTGAGCTACCCTCTTGTATCTTGAATCTTCCAGCATAGGATTAATGTACTTTGGTGGTGACTGTTTTACAACACTGCTACACAGAATTGGCTGATACTGCTTAGTGTTACAATTCTTCTTAAAATATGTGAATGAAATCAGTGTGTAATGGTTAACATTGACGTAAAAAAAAGTCTATCATGTTTGTAAATGGAGTACAGCAACAATTAATTTTATGGCTAATGTGTTAGGTATTGGAAGTTGGCAAATTGAGTAAAAATAATGTGTTACATCAAGCATTCTTGCAAGACATCCATAAAGGTATAGGATATTTTTTAAGAAATGTTGAAGAATAAATTTAACAACAGTGAAATTCAGTGAAATTCAGATGCTACTGAAATGCAAAAACGATGTAAATGTAATCTTAACCAGTAAAATAAGGTGTATTACTGCATAGATAGATGGACAGCAAATGTACTTCAGAAATCCATATGTACTTTTTATTGTTTAGGGATAAACCAAGATGATTAAGGACTGTATTGCAGGAGAAACTGTTCTGAAAAGAGATCTGATTTGTATATACTGTTCATTTTGCCTCTACTAGCCAAACATTTTGAACATTTTATTATAATCCTTACATGATGTTGGTAGTAAAAAGTCATTAAGTTTGCACATTTTTTTTAATGAGCAATCTTATAGAATTCTCTAGAATAACTTTGAAATATCTGTAAGACTAGGCGAAGTATTTTATTTTTTATTTTACACATTTTAGAACAGTTCTGATAATGTCATATGTCCTTTAAATCTTGCAGTAGTAGCAGTCTCCACAAACAATTTTCTTACATTACAGAAGCATATTTTGCTGCATATTTTGGATAAATTTTCTTCTAACATTTATATTTGTATTTAAATAAATATATTAAATTCTATTAGTTTTGAGATGCTACCTTTATAACATTTTTAATAACTATCTATGTTGGGAAAGAACTGCACTTCAATAACCTATGTAAATGTATTGCATATTATTAGACCTTAAAATTACATGTTTGACAGATAGCACACAGTTTCTCAAGGGTTTTATTGCAATCTGTGAAACTTATTAACTGTGATTTCACAGCCAATGACAAAAGACAATAAAAATCAACTGTTCTTTAAGTCAAAGCATTTGTCCATAGATAATAAAAAATCATCATTTTCATACATGACTGAGAAAAAAAAAAATCTCCTTGAGCTCGTTTCACTCATCTGACCAAAAAGACACAGTGAACCAAAATGTTTTATACTTCAAATGTTTTTAATTTGGGACTCCATATAGCAAATCATGTGGGACTTAATGAAAAGCTAGTTAAGATCCTGGCAGCACAAAGTATGTCTGTAACAAAAAAAGATAAAGATAAAGAAAAAAACCTGCATACCTCTCCAGTCAGAAACATAGGGTTTGGAGAAACTGTATAGTAATACCAGATGGTCATGGTTTAAACTCTTGGACATTGTGGATCCAAATAGTTTTCCTAGACCATATATATTACTAATAGATGCTCTTTCTGCTACTGTAAGCATATTGAATGCTCTTGCAGAAACTGCTGTTGCTTTAGATTTTTATTCTTCGCTCTTCTCCCGTTTCCTTCCTCGCCCTCCACAATCATTGTAGTGATTTCTGCTTCTTCATTATTTTCAGGGTTTGAGATACTTTTTCCTTTGACTGACTGAAATACTTTAATGGTTTCTCTTTCCTGTTCTTTTTTAGTGATCTGGCAGCTGAGTTATAGTGGAAAAGTTAAACAAAGTCCAATCTGAACAGTTTATACTCCTGTGCCTTTCCAAAACAAACCAAGAACTCTTTTTTGCATAGCATGGTGGTGTTATTTGTTTTTGGGTTTGGTTTGGTTTTAATTTTTCATATATATATATATATATATATATATATATAAGTATTCTGAGAATTATAACAAATATTTGAGTGAGTTTTACTGGAATGAAATAACCTCTCAGAACGATGATCTTCACTGCTGTGCTCCACCAGAATTTATTGGTTTGCAGTCAAGGATGGGAAATGGGAGAAAATGGTTTCAATTTCTTGAGGGAAGAGAAATAATTAAATCTAGGTTTTTCACAATGTGGAAGAATGGTCTAAAAATCAGATTGTAATTTGTTTCAAAGGCATTAAATGAACGAATTAATGAACAAATTACTTTTGATGAAATTATAGTTTGTGGTGTTGTAGTCCATGTACAAGAAAGTTAAAAGTACACTACACAGGGTTTAGAGGACTTTATGAGAACAGGTGACTTCATATGACAAGTTCACAGATCTTTTTAGGAGAGCATCAAGGAAGCATTTTGAGGTGGGAAAAAGTGAAGGATTTGGTATTTGAAAGAATAGAGTAATCTTGGTCATGAACAACTGATTACTATGGTACTTGTTTCCCATCCTGTGGATCCGAACTACTTCGGCAGGTAGGTAACAGTATAGTAGTTTTCACTTATGTTCATAAAGTAAGTAACATGTCAAATAAAAGTTAAATCTCTGACTTCTCAGTGGAGATTCACTTGGATTCTCCAAAGCAGCATTAAGAAGTTTTGGCTTTTACACAATGTACTATATCCATGTTAACAACTCTATATTGAGTGAGAAAATAATTAGCAAAGGAACAATAGTCACTCTCAATTTCTTTTGGTCATTACTGATTTTATCACAACATATCTCCCTACTCTTCAACAAATACTTTTTTTTTTCTTTGCATCTTTCTTCTCATTTCAATCTTCTGCTGCCTGGCACTCTCATGCTTTCTGCAGGGAAGTAGGGAAAGTGACACTTCATACTCAAGCTTGATAAATGAATTCTTTGCCTTCTTGTTCCTTGGTAAGTGGACCATTAAGCCATATGTCCTTGAATCTCCCTGTTGGTATGATGAACGTATATAACAAGAAAAGGATTTACTTTTGAGTAAATTTTATTTTACTTCCAGCTTATGGTTAATAATACATTTTGTATACAATTTCCGTAATATACTACATTATCGAGAATGTGGTAGAAGGATTAAAATGTTATATGCTCCATGTTTTCATGTTTTCACAAGTCTTGTTGAAGTTTGTTGTTTTAACACCTTAACTTAAACTTGCATTCTTGCTTGCATTATGTGAAGATTAAAATGTGAAGAACAAAAGAAGAAACTCTTCTGAACCAGTTTTTATAATGTGCATCCTTAACTGACAATAATTGGAAAAGAATTTTTGTATTTGTAAGGTTTGACCTTGACATTGTTTGTGTAGGCCTCCAAAGCAATTATTGAAGAAACAGAGATGGAAAACAATGGCAAAAAGCAGACAGAAATGCTTGAATTAGTGCAAATCACAAACATAGCTGAGTGGTATTAGATGACAGTTTACTTTTAATGAGGGAAGACATGAAGTAATTAAATCTTGACATACAATTATGAAAAATATCAGGTAACAAGCCTGCTATGCAATACAAAATAAGAAACGACATTTTCTGAAAACTTGCCTGATGCTCTGTCATCTGAGACTGTTCTTTATGAGTGCAGGGTGAAGGTCAAGGAGGTATCTCAACTCCATCAATCCTTTGGACAGTTACAAATGACCTTTCACTTTTCATAAGACATTCAATATTCTGAATGGGGGGGATACATTTTTCTGTGTTTAGAAAACAGCAAAATTGAAACCTTTTATAGTGCACAAGGTGCATTTGTGTTTGAATGTCCTGAACAGCCCATTCATTCTTAAATGTTTGTTGACACTAATATCTCATTTACATGAACTAAATTATTTTAAAATTCAGTATGTTTCAACATATACTTTACCTTTTTATAATTTGTATTGCATTAATTTTACGCTATATTTTGCCTATTTTTAATGTGTATTTTGTGTTTTATTTAAGCACTGTTTTAAAATGCTACCGTGCATTCAGATGTATGGGTTTGAATTGTTGCTACTCCTGTTTGATGTTGATTCAAATCCAACCATTACAGTACATTTTTGTCTAGTATTTACTTTGCAAGGATTAAATCTTGAAGTCTGTTTTAGTCTTGATCTTTCAAGGTGTCTTTGGAAATTGTGTTGTTAGAATGTGTACCACCAGATACAAATTTCTGTGGGACTTAGGGGTTTTAACTTTAATCCACAGGCGTTTCTGTGTGTAACCAGAGCTTGCTCTTTGGTCATACAATCTTTGATTCCAATGATACTGGTGTTAGGTAAGAATTAAGGATTTAATTGTTATTATTTTTGAACTGAATAAAGAAATACTGGCAAGCTACTGTTTCACTTATATTGATGGAAGTATTTTTCTCTTTTCCACAGACACTATTTTTTTTTCTCCCATTTGTTACACAAAACAATTAAACTTGGAATTCTAGACAAGAACCATTGCTAGATCTATCCCAATACTGTGTATCTTGTGAGTAAGTAATCCTTTTGCTAACTTAAATTGTGCTTCAGTGTAAAAATATAAAGAAAATAAAGGAAAAAATGCAAATATATGTCACTGTTAAAAAAAAGAACAGCATCTCTTCATTAAACAAGCAAAAAACCCCACCTTTGTGATAAAGCATACTAATAGACTGAGACCAGTCTTGGAACACAAATGAAAACTTACATAGTGAGAACACAAATGCACATTTTACAGTATCTTAGCTCACTTGCTGTATTTAATCAAAGGGGCTAGAATATACAATATAATTCTAGCAGTTTAGAATAATCTATCACTGGTTTTAATGCTGAAAGTTAGGTGAGCATTCAATTGAACATAATTATTTATTTAAATCATACATAATATCTCATTCGTAGCTTATAGAAATATTATTCAAAGTCTGCCATGGGCAACAATTTGAAATAAAGCATAGGCAATTTTATTAGACTTGAAAAGCTTTTCAGAACAGAATTATTAAAACAATGCTCAGAATCTCAAATTGGATAAACCAAAGTGACATTAATATTTCAGTAATCTGTTTTCAAAAAAATGTCTTGCTGTAGTCTTCAAAATCTTTTGATTTATTTTATCTGTACTTTACTATGTATTCCCTACTTACATCTTACTCTGAGGTAGATTCTCTGTTCAGACCAGTGTAAATAATGAGTTAACTCAGTTTGTGCAACATTTTTTTTTCTCTTTCTATCATCTTTCTTTGTCAGTAAGGCCTGGAAGAAAAAACTAGGAAGGCACATTTCAGAACCTTTTTCACAAAGAACTCCAGATCATATATTGTCCATTGTGTGCTCCTCTGCTTATAAAACATCATTAGCATGAGCTTGCATCCTAGAAATTTGAGTGAAATGAAATTGAATAGAATTACAGTCTTCAGAGTAGATGTTAGGAAAAATTTCCTGAGACTACTTGTATATCGAGACATAATAGACATACACATAGAAAAAATACTTAAGGCTGTTATTTAAAAAATTCAGAAAACTTCTCTTAATTTTGATGAGGTACATTCAGTTTCAAAGTAGTTGAAGAAATAAATGCAAAGCATAGCCATTCCCCAATTTTATAGAAATAAATACTAATAAAAGCTAGTTACTTAAAATATTAATGGTAGAAACAAAAATAAATTCATGTTTTGTGAATTGTCAGTCCCTGTATTATCTGGAAAACTTAAAGATCTGAAAGAGCAGGAAGAACAGTAATCCCTTTTCCCTCCAGTCTTTTAAAGGGCTTTGAGCACGTGTCTTTCCTGAAATGTCAAAAATAATGTAAAATGTTTTTTCTTATGATGATAGAAGACTACATTTTAACAATTTCTGAAAAAAAGCCCTTTTAAAAAGTGCTAATCTGTTTTCCTGTTGAGTCTTATCACACTAGTGTGTGAGCTCTAATTTGGTACTAGTAAGTACTGGGTTTAATGTATGCTATGGTTAGCCTCTCTCTTAGGGTATACATAGAGATATATATTAAAAAAAAATGGTAAAAATAAACAATCTGGCCAATGCAAGATATTTCTTGTTCTCTTAAGCTATTATTCATTTGAATGTGTGAATGTTAATTAGGCACTTCATCCAAAATTTACACCTTAATGAACCTGTCAAATTTAAATTAGTGTCATGGACTCAGTAGATAGCCTACTGAGTTCATGCTGATGTTTCCTTATATGTAGGTTAACATGGAGGAAATAGAGCCAGCAGATAACTTTTTTTTTTTGTTTTCTGTTAAGACCTCTGTCTTCTTGCTTTGAAACTGAGGCTAAAGCTGTGAAATTGGGAAGGAAAAGGCCAAAATGTAAGAAACCTCAAGTAGACTAAAATCTAGTGAAACAAAATTAATCTGAAGGTATTAATGGCTCCAACTGTATCTCAAATGCACATTTATCTGGAAAAGCAGTGACTTTTAGCCAGGCTAGATAAACAATACACTATCTTATTTGAAAAAAAAACAAACCAGCAAAAACAAAGGAAATTAAACACTCAAACAAAAATAAATGCAACATTACTGTGGAGATTTTACATTAACAAAAATAGGAAACTCAGCTTTGGTTCCCAGAACAGCCATCATTCAGTCACACTGTGAATATAAGAAAATACAGTGAAGTTAATACTGCGCAGTATATGGCAAAGAAATACAATATAATATGTACAGAAAGTGCAAAGCAGCAGAATTATGGTTGCTGTGGGAACCATAGTTTGAATTTAATGACATTTGTTTGTGTCATATCTCAATCATAATGTTGCATTAACGTAGTCATTTGCATTTAATTCTATGTTACCTTCCCAGTTTAGAAGAACACATTTGCAGTTGCTCATGTCTCTGCTTCCAACAGTGATTCAAAATTACGTATATTCTAAGATTATTTTGACAGAATTATATATAACCTCATGATGGAGAATCTCATTAGCCTGGCAAGAGACCTTGATGCAGGAAGTAGTTTGTGAAAGAGTCAGGTATCAATAACTAAAAATCTTGTTTTCAAACATGGTTTATTAACTATGCTATTATGCTATTATACCTGTACTTTTGTGGGTGAATATTTTGTTATGAGAGATGGAGTGCTTAATTATTTCTCAACGACCACAACTTCAATGTAAGTGGTCTGATCTTGTAAGAAAACAGAAATGTATAATCCAGTTAGGACTCAATTTGTGTTTTATTTATTACTTTTGAGAACATATGGCATCAGGCTGGGAAGAAGATACAGTCACTTAAGACAGAGGTCTGTGAGCTTCTATTGTCTCTTCTACTACAGAAAAGCACTGATGAGAACTAGGCTGAACAGCTACTAATCATGACAAGGAAAACTATACATGGAGATAATAAAGAAAATCATAGAATGAACTTCTTGGGGTTTTTTGTTTGTTTTGGGTTTTTTTTTGCTAGTTTGTTTGGGTTTGTGTTTTTTGTCATTGTTTTTTGTTTTTTTTTTTTTTAAGTTTAATAAGAAATGTGACAAATAAAAGCAAATGACAGGTAATAGGTATAAAATATTCAATAATACTCTGAAGGGAACCTGAATTTACTTGTGTGTGGTACTGTTACAGAGATGTCCCATAGGCAATCTATGCATAGACTAAGACCTTTTCTTCTAGCAAATAAACAACAAAGACAGGTGTACTCTTCATACATCTCTTAGAAAGAACCATCATTGAAATGAAGATACACATGAGAATAAAGGTAAAAAAGTGAACCTTAAAAAAAGTGAAAACACTGTAATCGATTTAACCAGGAGAAGGACTTCACCTTGAAACTACCGCTCAAATTTATTTTAAAACCAAGTTAGAGAATTTTTTGTTGATTATACAGAGAGAGGACTGACAGACTCTCAACATCTTCATTCATTTAAAAAGATTGCAAGGTTTAGGGCACGTTGCCAGAGTAAAAGCCAACATAGAGTGTGAGACCAACAGAAAAGAAAATAAATACAAAAAAAATAACTGGAGTGGTTATGAGAGAGAAAAATATGAAAAACAGAGGAAGAAATAAAATATAAAAATCACAATATAAAAATCATAATATAAAATATGATAAAATGCAGAACTATAAATATTTTAAACTGAAATATATATTTAGTCAATTACTTTTTCTGTACAGTCTAAAAATCTCTACTGTTAGAGGAGAAAGGAAATTGAGAAGTTCTGTACTCAGGCCACAGTCTGGACCAATTCATCCAGTATTCCCTGCTGACAATGCTTAACTTGTCAAGCCTACATATTTTTTAGATACATGTCATAAAATGTATATACAATTCTACTGCAGGAATTTCACATTGAAGACTTCCATTGTTAAAATGTTTGAAGTGTTGATACATGGTTAATACATAAAAATTTAACAAAGCTGCCATTTATGACTTATTTTAAAATAATTAATAACTTATTTAAAAATAATATGGCAATAGAGGTATCAGATATATAAACCCCTTCACATTCTCGGAAAGACTGTCTACTTTCAACATAAGTAAAAGAGGCAAAACCAGCTACTAAATGAATGAGCAGTGAAGTCATATCCAACCCTTACTTGGCTAGAAGAAGTGGAGATAGTGGAACAGTTTTATGGTGGGGCTTACTCAGTTAAAAGAAGTCACATTTGGGCCCCTATTGCACAAAGTACATATTCAGATATATATCTTTTTTTTTGTAGACAAGTAGATCTGAAGTTCAGAAGGGACTGTTCAGTCACTTAATCTGACTTCCTTTGTTATGTAGGCTATAGAATTTCACCCAGCTACCTGTATCTTTAACCTAGTAACTTCTATATGCATAAACATATTTTTACAGGAAGACCTGCAGTTTTGAAAGGCTGAACAGATATATGGCTTCCACTGCTAGCTTGTTTCACTGAGTAAGTACTGTTGTAGTATTAAAAAATGAACCTTCCTTCTAATGTGAAGTTGTTTGTCTTCAGCTTCCCACAGTTGGGTCCTCATATGCCGTTCGCAAATTGTCCTTTAGTTCTCAGTACTTTGTTTCTGTGAAAGCCCTGTAAAGTGTATTGAAGTGAAATCCCAGTATTTTGGTTTTTATGAGTTAAACAAAATGTTTAATAATTTTTGGCTGCATGACCTTTTTTCTTTTTTTCAGGATGATCTAGGTGTTCCTGCTCCAGCAGGGGGATTGGACTAGATGATCTTTTGAGGTCCCTTCCAATCCCGAACATTCTGTGATTCTGTGAATAGTGTCTCAGAACTGGATGTAGTATGTAGTTCTAATGATGCACTCATTTTGTGGAGGGTGGACATGTTTTTGTCAGAATCTTGTCTTTCCCTGCAGTACGCTGTATGCTTACCTGAGGGAGTGGTTGAGTCACCATCTCTGGAGGTATTTAAAAGATGTGTAAATGTGGTGCTTAGGGACATGGTTTAGTGATGGACTTGGCAGTGTTAGGTTTACAATTGGACTTGATGATCTGAAAGGTGTTTTCCAGCCTAAATGATTCTATGATTTTATGTATTCTCTTAATTACGTTTAGAAAGACAACTTCTGGCAGACTTTTTTTCAAGCAACAAAATAAGTCTTGATCTGATTGCCCAGAAGCAATATGAACCAACATTTTAACTTTTTTCAAACTCTGGATACGCAGGATTTTTGGAACTTGGTTTTGTGTGTCCGTTAATATATCAACATGCTGAGATCAGCTATTGGTACCCTTAACTGTTTGCACCTATGTTTGTCACAATAGAAGATTATTAGAATCCTTCTTTTTTTATCCATCCTTTGTCACAGGTTATGATTATTACTGTGCAGCAGAAACTCTCACCACTTCATCCACTGATGCTGGAACATTAAAAGCCCCAATGCTGAAAATCTGTTGAGATGGAAACCTTAGGAAAAACTTGAATAATTAGCTTGAATAAGAGATTTAAAGAGATTTGGAATTTAGCTTTAGCTTTCCCCTACTTCTCCATTTGTTAACCAAACACAATTCCTTGGATATAATTTTACAACATAATGATTTTCTTTTATTTATGTTTATATATTTTGAGAGGGTCAAGAAAAAGAAGATTCCTTACTTTGTAGAGGCGTTTAGTTATTTCTAGGCCACATCTTGTTTTCTTTGAAAAGTTTTAATTTTCATTTATTTAATAGGAGGCGTTACAGGATTCCTTCCTGTCTTAGTATTACAATTCAAGTTATTATTGTATTTTTGCTCTCATTTGAATTGTATGGCTCACTGTGAGACACACATTTGAAATACTTACATGTAAGAAATAGATTTTTCTCTGATCTGTGTAACTAATGCAAAAACATGGCTGGTTTATTGATAATTGTAGTTTAATGATATTACACATCTCAGAAACAATGTGCCACTCTCAGGCTTTTCTCATTTTTATTTTGTTTTGTTTTCCCCTCTCAGAAGTTTACATCAACCATTTTGCCTCAATTTCAAACAGTTGAGCACAGATTGGGAAGATTTTGGGAATGGAGCCAGGAAAGAACAGGATGGCTGAAGATACCTGAGAAGGGATAGCTGGAGAAGTCCTTGCTGAATTCAAGATCTTAGAACTGGAACCTGAAACACAGCTGCACAAACCTCCAGTAATATATGTTCAGCAGTGAAAAATCTTAAGCTAAGGCAAAAGCAGCAGAAGAAACAAAAAAGGAAAAGAAAAATGATTGAAATCTTACCAAGCTACATGATGAAATCAGTCCTCAAATACTGTGTATATAGCTGCTCTTTCATCTATTTTTCCTTTTCCTTCTGTTGCTGCAGAATCCCATTTTATAGTAACTTTCCATCAGAACAGAAGGAAAAAAGAAGAGAAAATTAACACTTTAGAAACTTAATATGCCACTGTATTATACAGAAGAATACTGAGGCCATAATTTGTGAAGATATTTAATGCACACTTCTCTCTTCTCTGCAGCTTGACTCTTTGATGAACCACAGACAGGATTTCTATTTTTCCAGAAAGCTCTGAGAAGAAAAATCCTTGGGCCTATTGTATGCAAAATCCTAATAATTGGGCAGTAACTGTTCCTAGAAGTCTTTTAAAAGAAAAAACCCTTCAGTTTCTTAAAAAAGTTAACATTTAATGACCATTGTTAATACTGGAGATGGTATGTGGCCTAAGTCTACTGATTTTTATTATGCTAGTGCCTCTCTCCCCTTATCTTTTGAATATTTGTGTGTAGATTCAAATACAGTTCCAGTTCCATATTTACAGTTCTGTACAGTCACCGTTAATCTTCATTCACTTATAATTCTTATGGTTTTTACATATTATCAGAGTCAATATCTGAGAATCCAAGTGTGCATTCTTCAGAGCCTAAAAAGAGTTAAGACTAATCAGTCCTATTTTTGCACTCAACCTAAAACCACTTTTCACATTTCAGTGGCCTGAGTTCTGTAAATAGCAAGCAATTTTTGTGTCCAAGAGTCCTTTCCAGTGGGTTTTTTAAACTTCCAGAATGAAAGTACCCAAAATCCCAAATTTACCCTAACATCCTCTTCCTCGAAACAAAATTAAAGATTTTTTTAACAACACAAATAGTATCACAAATATTTTGAATCTCAGCACCACTGCAAGAAAAAAAAATAGTCCTCACTGGAAGTCTTCACCTATATAAATGTGTGATTGTAAAATCTGTAGGAGTAACAGTAAAGGGTTCTCATTAACCATCTTGTTGTATGGTGATGAATATCATACATTGTTTATCAATGGGCAGCTGTTGAAATGCTCTGTGGTGACATAAGTATTAATGCCATGAGGAATGCTTTCTCTGGAGTATTTCAAGCTCAAGACTCTTTGATTCAAAATCTGGAAAACAGTATGGTATAAAGCCATATAGTAGGTGAAATGTCCAGACATATAGTAGTGAAATGTCCAGCAGTGCTGTAAGAACTGTACTATGAGGCAGGTAAGTTTCACAGAAACCTATCCAGAATTAGTTTCAGACTTGCAAAATATCTCACTGCCAGCAGATTTCCCTTGAATAACTATAACTACAGAAGCAAACAAGCTCTGAGAGCTGCTAGTTTTCTGTAACTAGTTTGGCATGGGCATAATGCCGTGGCATATCCACAAAGAAGATGTTGAACACCAAAATTAAAACAAAGCTTATTATTGTCATAAGGCTGTAAACCAACACTATGTATTCATGGCTTTGAAAATATGGTATCTCCAATTGAATGGAATATAGTACATCTCTTTTTTCTATCCTTTCTTTCTCAGGCTAGAGAGTACAGTTATCATTGAACTCCAGATGTAGTGAATTTTAATGGAACAACAGCTTTAATGTAGGACACTCTGGCAAAAAAAAACCCAAACCAAATCAAAACAAAAAAAACCTCAAAAAAATTTAGTAACTGGTAAGTGTTTTTATTTATGATCAAAGACTAGTTAACATAGATAATATCATTAAAAACATGAATTGTTGCTGTTTATCATTTGCTATCATGACTAGTTAAACCTTACATTAGATCAGAGAAGTAAAACCTCTTAAACTGTTACCTGAGCAGCTACAAAATAGCTACAGAAGTCTTTGAGAAGCTGAAATTATCCTGTGGTCAGATGCACATAAGATCTACTCACTTTTAATTGCCCGTTGTTTCTGTTATGCATTTGAAAAGGAACACAGAAACACGTCTGGAATGTGGATAATAGAATCAGAGAGACTGTAACAGCAGTTTATGCTGCTGAGACACTGGTGATGCTTTCAGGCCTTGACTACCTTTTGTAAAGCTTGTAAACATTTTCCTGTTTGCTGGCAAAGGTCTATGCTGGGGAACCTTTCCTGTAAACTGGCAAGCAGGGATCTGTTTAAATCTGTTTAAATTCCTTTTACCCTAAAGCTTGTGTGACTGTAGGGCTAAGTGCCTTTTTTTTTTCTTTCAGTGAGATCATGTTTGTCTATATGATGGGCTTGCTTGAACGAATGGGCTCTGTGGAGGTTTCCTTTCCCTAGCATCAAAGAAACTGAAGCGCTGGAACATGCTATGTGTAATTGCAAGAACAGTTAGTAACCCAAACTTGGAGAGCCTTGGGCTGCTTTGGTTTGTGGGTTAAATCAAGCATGAAGTCATGGGAGCAAGAATCTCTTCTCTGCCTATGGTTAGCAGGGTAGGAAAGAATCAGGCTGGTGCAGAAACTGGAAAAATCAAAGCAACTGAGTTCCCCTAGGGTGCTGTTCTCATTATCCACCAGTGAGTAGCTCTGGTGAGAAATAACACTGCTCATCTACTGTGCATCCTGCTCCTGGCTATAATGAATCACATTTTGCCAGGGTGATGCACGCACCTGGCTTTGGCACTAATCCACTATCATAGCTACCTCTTCTCTCATAAGACAAGAGGAGGGAACATTCAATTGAGGTGAGATTCTGCATGGAGGCAGTTTCTTGCCATCCTGGCAATGTGCCTCTGATTTCATACCGCTCCAGGCACACAAGCTCTCACTGGGAGACTGATGATTGAAACAAGCTGGTGGTTGATTCAGACAGCTGACTGGTATTCTCACCTCTCTGGTTTTGGAGTTCTCATTTCTGTGCTTCTTCTTAGCCTTTATTCCTTCTGGTTATTTGTCTTTCTCAGTCTTCTTTCCTTCCCAAGTGAAATTAGCATGTTTTTAAACTTACTCTTCTATCTGATAGCAACCTTTCTACTGATTATCCACCATTGCTTATGTACCTCAACTACTCAGGGTAGAAATGATGGTTAAGATTAGATTATGTACCAGAACTGGCTTTGTTGCCAAAGTCCGTGTACAATTTCTATGCTTTGAGCAGGAGTAGAACAACAATGAAAAATAACAAGATAAGAAGTACTGGAACTTAACTGTTTTCTTTTTCTCTCCCTAATAATGGGTCAGTACCACTGAAGAAGACTTATCTATTTCCTTCTTTCTTATCTTCACTTTAGCATTTTGTTGAGCAGGAGAATGGAGCAACATGTGCTTAGTAGATAAGAGAAAGGAGAAAGTGAATGGAACAGCAGAGGAGACGTTAGGCCCCCTGTTTGCTTTTAATTGCCAAGGAAAGATGAAGGACATTCTTGACAACGCTCATCACTTATTCTTTCACTGGAGGTGACTGAGATGTATCTTTATGATACCTGCCTGTCAAACTTCTGACATTTAGGCTCAGCCCAGTGCTATCCTATTGAGATATAACCATGTCACTTTCAAGTATCATTAGCCTACATTGAGGCTCGAGATTTCATTAGACTCTATTTCCGGTTCTGCTATGCTTGGCCAATTCTCCTTGCTAAAAATAACACAAATCTTGCAAACAAACCAAGAGTCACCACTTGCCACTGGACTATTTTTTATATCAAGGTAATTCAATAAGTAAAAATACATTTCCAATCCTTTCTAAAAGATCTATAAAGAGGTTAATGGATACTATTAAGTATGCTTGTTATAATTAAAGTATTTTGCTTCTTTTATATCAGTAACACTTTAAAGGTAGATTACAAAACAATAAAATTTATAACATATCCTGTGCTCAAGTTAATGGCTAGTTAATTTTCAGATAGAAACTTCTGCAAAAAAAAATTACTTAATCAAGGAATGAAACTCCAGTTATATTTTACAAGCAAATGTAGTGAAAAGAAGAAACAACCTGAAATTTAATTTGTAATAGTTTTAGAAAAACAGAGATCTGATCAAGAGGAAATGTATATAAAGTATATTTACAAATAATTTATTATAACACATTTATCTTTTTTTATAAAGGTGTATAATGTTTTACAAAGGCTCATCTTACCAAGTGGATGTCAACACCTAACTGGGTTAGTTATCTAAGTTGAAGATGATAAGAAAAGAGAGGCAATTAAAACATTTGTTTCTGGATTATTTTGACTGCCTCCTTTAGAGTAACAATTTGCCTTTCAAAAATATTTACTTTTCTTTACTGACCATACAGGGAATACAAGTGACTTGTTCAGATTTAGGTGTTTCCAACACGTCTGTGTCTGAGAAGGCTAATTCTGCCTTGCTTGTGTAAAAAATAACAGCTATAAGTAATATTTGTGGTGTTAAATTTCATTGCATACACAGATTTATAACATAATAATTTTAGAATTAAGCAGCATATATTTTAAAGTTATAGGCCTCTTAGCTGACAATCTATGGCATTTATACCCTCAACAGTTAGATGTTTGCTACTACAAATCTTCATCTTATGCAGAGAATCAGTAGGTACAATTCTATTGAAGTCAGCTCTGAAAGGTAAAGGAGCTCGGGAAAGCTGGAAAGCCTTTAGAAGTTACATCATCCTCAATTCTAAGAACAGTCTTAATACTCAGAAAGACCTCTAGATGTATCAGGAGACCAGGCTGGGTAAGCAGGAGTCTCCCAATGAAGGTCCAATGCATAAAGGCACAGGGGATGAAAACAGAGATGGGATACAAAGGAGGAATATAAAAACATTGCCCAATGAAGACAGGGATGATGTCAGGAGAGCCAAAGCTCAACTGGAATTCAGACTTGCAAGAAATATGAAGGGCAAAAAGAAGAGCTTCTAGTACTATCGTAATTGTAAAAGGTTGAACAAAGAGAACATGGATCCAATTGCTGACCGGGGTGGGTGATTTAGCAACTGCAGAGATACTTTTTATTACTTGATAAGAAGGTTTCGCATTTTGTATATCTCTTGTCTACTTTGTAATCAAGACATAAATTTGTAATCAATGAATACAATGATACAGTCAGCAATAAGCTGTGTTAGCCTTTTAATTAACAGTGTTATATGGCTCTACATATAGAATCACAGAATTGTTTCAGTTGGAAGAGACCATCAGGATCATCGAGTCCAACCATAACCTAATCTAGCTCTAGTACTAAACCATGTCCCTAAGAACCTCATCTAAACACCTTTTAAACACCTCCAGAGATGGTGACTCCACCACTTCCCTGGGCAGCCCGTTCCAATGCCTGACAACCCCTTCCATGAAGAGTTTTTTCTTAACGTCCAATCTAAACCTCCCCTGGCACAACCTGAGGCCATTTGCTCTTGTCCTATCACTTGCTATCTGGGAGAAGAGACCAGCACCCACCATGCTACAACCTCTTTTCAGGTAGCTGTAGACAGCGATAAGGTCTCACCTCAGCCTCCTTTTTTCAAGGCTAAACAGGCCCAGTTCCCTCAACCGCTCCTCGTAAGACGTGTGCTCCAGGCCCCTTACCAGCTTCATCACCCTCCTCTGCACTCTCTCTAGTACTTCAATGCCATTCTTATGATGAGGGTCCCAAAACTGAACACAGTATCCAAGGTGCAGCCCCACCAGTGCCAAGTATAGTGGCACAATCACTTCCCTAGTCCTGCTGGCCACACTATTCCTGATACAAGCCAGGATGCCGTTGGCCTTTTTGGTCACCTGGGCACACTGTTGGCTCATATTCAGCTGGTTGTCAATCAACACCCCCAGATCCCTTTCTGCCAGGCAGCTTTCCAGCCACTTCTCCCCGAGCCTGTAGCACTGGCCCCTCAGTTTAAGAAGGACAGGGAACTGCTGGAGAGAGTCCAGCGCAGGGCAACAAAGATGATTAAGAGAGTGGAGCATCTCCCTTATGAGGAAAGGCTGAGAAAACTGGGTCTCTTTAGTTTGGAGAAGAGGAGACTGAGGGGTGACATCATTAATGTTTATAAATATATAAAGGGTGAGTGTCACGAGGATGGAGCCAGGCTCTTCTTGGTGACAACCAATGGTAAGATAAGGGGTAATGGGTGCAAACTGGAACACAAGAGGTTCCACTTAAATATGAGAAGAAACTTCTTCTCAGTGAGGGTGACAGAACACTGGAACAGGCTGCCCAGGGAGGCTGTGGAGTCTCCTACTCTGGAGACATTCAAAACCCGCCTGGACGCCTTCCTGTGTAGTGTCATCTAGGTGTTCCTGCTCTGGCAGGGGGATTGGACTAGATGATCTTTTGAGGTCCCTTCCAATCCCTAACATTCTGTGATTCTGTGATTGCCTGGGATTGTAATGACCCAAGTGCAGGACCTGACACTTAGCCTTGTTAAACCTGATACAACTGGCCTTAGCCCAACGATCCAGCCACTCCAGATCCCTCTGTATGGCCTTCCTACCCTCCAGCATATCAATACTCCCAGCCAACTTGGTGCCATCTGCAAACTTACTAAGGGTGCACTCAATCCCCTCACCCAGATCATTGATAAAGATATTGAACAGATCTCGTTCCAATACTGAGCCCTGGGAAACACCACTCGTGGCTGGCTGCCAACTGGATTTGGCTCTATTCACCACAACTCATTTGGCCCAGCCCTCCAGACAGTTCTTTATACATTGCAGAGTACACCCATCCAGGCCATGAGCTGCCAGCTTCTCCAGGAGAATGCTGTGGGATACAGTGTCAAAGTCTTCACTGAGGTCTAAGTACACAACATCCTCAGCCTTTCACTCTTTAGTTGGGACACCTTGTCATAGAAGGAGATCAGGTTGGTCAAACAGGACCTGCCTTTCATAAACCCGTGTTGACCGGGCCTGATCATATGGTTCTCTTGTATGTGCCATGTGATGTTACTCAAGATCATCTGCTCCATGGCCTTGCCCAGCACCGAGGTTAAACTGACAGGTCTGTGGTTCCCCAGATCCTCCTTCCGGCCCTTCTTCTAGATGGGAGTCATGTCAGCCAACTTCCAGTCAACTGGGACCTTCCAGCTGACTGCTTGTGAAACTAGAGTTGAGTTCCTGAGATCCCATTCTATATAAAGTAATTTGTGAGAGAATGTCTTCAAACGACTTTGGTGAATTAACTAATTTTTGAAAACTTTTGTGAGGCAAATCAGAGAGGAAGCACTCAGACTGCAAAGTCTTCAGTAACATCAATGAGATCTTAGCATGTTAAAAACACAGCCGGATATATGATGACATATGGAGAGACACTGATGTTGTCATGCAGGTCAGCTAGACATTGAAGTACCAGGTAGGATGAATTTTGGAAAGCAAAATGTAACAGCTAAGTAGTTCCTTCCTCTCTGTCTTTTCTGGCTGCTTAGCAGGAAGCAAAGGTCTCCCTCTTCTATGTGTAAATTTTTCCAGTTGTGAGAAAGCCAGTTCTAGGTCACTCTTTGTCCAGGATTGTAGGTATTGTTTGTAGCTCTTTAATCCAGACAAACATTACCCCATCTTTTTCCTGTGTCCCTTTCTGTTCCATTGTTAGTTAGCAGTATTATGTCAATGTGCTTTCTTATTGAGATGTACCACAAACATTTGTATCTTCTCAGCTTGAGTGTTTTTTACTGACCTTATTTCATAGGCACTTATAATTATGCCCATATTCCACTTAATACAGACTGAAGCCATATACAGAATTTTTATTTCAGTAAACATTTCCTGAAAAGGATTTATTTTAAACAGAGCCAGTTTGTTATTTAGGTAGTCAAAATACCTATGAAGTAATTTCATTTATAAAAATTGAAATTATATGCTTACTGTTTTTCATACTATAGTTTTGAAAATGAAAAATCTTGCATTTTCATGTTCCAAATTTAAAGAAAATTCTCCCTTCCACAGCTGTTATCACTGAATGATAACTCCCTATTATTTTACAAAGGTGATTTAACATCACTATTAGCATTCATGCTCTATAAAAATTTCACAAAGGCCTGAAGTACACCTACCCATCTGTTCTCCTGCTACTTTAGATCTCATTCTTAATTTTGCAGCTGCTTACAAGCTAACCCAAAATTTGGGGATGGAGGTTGTTTTGGTCTTTGTTTTGATTTCCAAGATAATAACCAAGCTGTAATGTTCTGTCACCTCTTTTGACATATTCTAAAATGAAGTATTTAAATCACAACTATGTGCATCATAGTTCTCTATATTAAAACAGCTTTTCCCCAGCAATTATCAGATTATGGCAGTCCATTTTTTAAGTGCCTTTTCTATCAGTTTTGTGAACAGGGGTTTCTTCCACAGTGCCTTGATGCTATACTTTTTAAACACACTATACTTTGTTATCTTTAAGTTGTTGCAGAATGAGAACCTGCTTGAAAATTTCTCTGCATGGTTTGCTACCCCTTTTGAATGACCACAGTTCCTTCATCTCAAGCACTGTCTTCTATTTCATTGCAGACCCACATGCTCTGGGCGTGGTGACCTCTTTAAATATCTCACCTATAAACCTTTCATTCTAGTGAATGCTGCATACTGTGGCAATTTGTCTGTTGGGATCATCAGTCTTGCTCTTGAGGTTCACATATGCTCTCTTCAGATGTCTTCATCCAGGAAACACCACATCTTATTCTACTCACAGATCATAAGATTCCTCTTTGGTTTAGGTCCCTAATCCCTCAGACTCAGAGTCTCTTTTAACTTGTAAGAATAATACTGAAAGGGGGGAAAAAAAAAAAAAAAAAAAAGACAATAAAACTGGATGTAACGACAGCCAATCAGTCAGTAACCCCCCCTTACTCCTCCCTTACCCACTTACAATCAGCACCAGCTGTAGTGCAATTAAACTCAGCAGGTGTTCAGAGGAATTACATTTTATCACCACCAATCCCCTCTCCTCCTCTGCTCCCCCTTCTCTCTCCTGACTCCCACAAGACCCAACTGCCTTTCTTTATGGGTCTATAAAAAATAGAGCAAGTCAGATACATAACAGAACTAAAGTAACCAAAGAATTAGTAAAAGAAGATGATAATACACGGAAGAAAATGTGCTCACAGACATTAATGGGGAATATTTAGAAAAAAACATCAATATTGCTTAAACTGATACTTATAAACCCTTCAGGGTGTCTTCATTGTTTTTTCACTTCATGTAAAGCCCTTAACTTGATTGTATAAGGTTCTGAACATCCTTGTCTGGATTCAATAATGGGACTTATCATATGCTTATGAAAACCATTATGATAGTTTCATGTGGGCTACTCACATACTTAAAATTACCTATGCATGCAAGTTCTCTGATGATCATAGTGCTTAGCACTTTGCAGAATCAAAAGTTAAATAATATTATTAACAATTCATGGATATACTAACTCTGGAAGGATTAAATGGAAGAGTCTCAATTTTGACATTACTAACTACTACTATTTATCCATGAAAAACTAATTCAGAATACATTTTATATTATACACTGCTCCTTAGAAGGAGCAGTGTTAATTGATGTTTATTTAGTATTTCCTCACTTTCTTAGCTTATTTTAGCATTTCTTTCTATGATCAATCTTCATCATGTTTTCTAGCAGATGCTTCTATTTTACCAGTAGTTTGAATCACTGTAAAGACAGTAGTCAGGCAGATGACAGTGGAAATGATACAAAATTCTAAGGTTGAAATACCAGAAGTATTTACCACTTTAATAAAAATCTCATTCTTTTTCTTAAAAACAATACTTTCCTCAGATTTTGCTGCATATAATTTGAATATCAAAAGGAAAGTTAGAATTTTAAAACATTCTAGTTGATGCTGATCATATTATAGAAACATTTATTTTGAATTAGCTGTTTTAAATACCTTCAGCATTCTTAATTTTATTTTATACAGCTTACATTTCTGTATAATATTGCTAACACAGTGTTTTTCTCTTACAGTGTAATAAAAATCTAAACTGCACTTACAGTAATAAAGTTTACTGAGGAAAAATAGGAAAAGTTTTAATTAGTATGACCACATGTTGCAGCATCACATGGAACAGTTGTATCACTGACTACGTAGCCTTTTGTGTAGAAGCTGTATCTGCCTCTGAATTAAGTTTTTTAGTAATACCTAGTAATAGGTTCATAATTATTCTTTAAAATGTTAAGAACAACTAGAAAATTGAGAATTGTTCTCTCAAATAAGATTTAAATACATGCAGATTAGAATTATTTTATAGTTTATACTTTCATATGACTCTAGGAGGCATACATTCAAAAGGAGTATGTATTATACAAAGGTTCAGTACTGCTTATGGAATAGTCAAGCAAAGGTGCTGTAAGAAAGTTAATCATGTACTCACAGACTGTAAAAATACACATACAGTTTATCATTGCACAGCCACATCTAGCTGCTGTAATTCTTAGCCTCACACTGTTTGACCTGATATTATTTTCACAGAATCACAGTTTTATCATAGTTTTTTATGCAACTTCCTAAGTATTAAAGCAGCAAACATATGAATAAAGAAAACTAAACCACAACTGACTCCTCTGAATGACATTAGCAGGATTGGAATCTTTAGAGCTAATGAAGCTTTTCAGCAAGTGAAGCTTTAGAACAATAAAAAGTGAGTTTTCGCCCATAGGGATTGACCGGTATATGGTGGTACTTGGCCCTTTAGTATAGGGGTATATGACCACTTAACCACTAGATTACATAATTAGGTCTTAAATCAGAGCATACTATGGAATCTTGGTCTATATTTCAGGTTTTATTAGCCAATGTGCTGAAGATCTTTCTCTTCTCTCTATCCCAGCCTTTTTCCTTCTACATTTTATTTCTTTTGCTTCAGCCTGTCTCTGTTGCCCTCTAAACAGGCAAGAAATCAATTGGTCTAGCATTCCTATCCCACAGCATGTAGCTGGAATATTTCTAAAGCTCGTTTCATTGTAAAGTTTTTAGTTTGGCTTGGAACATATCAAAGGATAGACATCTCACCACATTTCTCACTGCAGTTTAACCTTCTAGAGGTTAATCATTAGAGCTGAATGAGGTATTAAGAAATAATTCACTTACCAAAAAATGTGACTCACAGCTATCAAAGGAGTTGGTTTGAATTCACCAAATACTTTCCATTCGTCAATATTTGATATGTAAGTTGCTGGAGGTGTAGTTCCTTCTTTTACCTGGTAGCCCTGTGGCTGAACAGTCCTCAGGGTTATGAAACCCAAGTTTGATTTAATAGATGTGAACTGCTGGCTCTCCTCTTTGTCTTAGCAGTACATTATATAAAGTGAAGCATCAAAACAGCTCCAACAGGTGATTGCACTTTTTCTAAATTAACTGATGGCATTTTTACTGGGACACCCTAATGAAAGTTCATTAGCAAAAAAAAGTGCTAAATCTCTGTCTGCATATTTCAGAAGTGCTGTTTGAGGAAAGAAGAAAAAAAACTTCTTATTTTTTCCTTATAAATATCTCATAATGCATTCTGGAGTGGGGTGCATTAATTTCAGTTTGATAAACTGAAATGCTGCAGGTCAAAGATGTTAACGTGATCCAATCTCTGTATAATAAGCAATTAAACAAGGTCTGAGATTTTGAGTACAAAGAGACTTTGGTCTGCCTTACAGAAATTCCCATGTAAGAGATCACAATTCAGTAAAGCGTTTTTGAAATGTTTCTGAAGATGGAGAGACAAATGACAGCAAAACATTTTTAAAATGAAGTACTGAAGAAATGCTTTAATTTTTAACATTTTCCTGTTTTTTCTTCCTTTGCTGGAAAAAAAATATTTTTTAAAAGAAAGCCTTTCGGAGCCGTAGGTCAGATAGTGCTATGTACAGTTCTGATCTGAGTGTTGCAAGAAAAATATTGTGGAATTAGAGAAAGTACATGGAAGGGCAACTAAAATGATTAAGGGGATGGAGCATCTACCTTATGAAGAGAAACTAAAAAGGCTTAGCTCTTCAGTTTGGAGAGTATAAGACCAGGGGTGATGGTTTATAACTGAGTTTACACAATTATAGGAGCACTGAATAAACTGAATGCAGGACTGTTGTTCATGAAATTGTGCAGTACAAGTAGAAACTGCTCAATGAAACTAGCAGGCAGCCAGTTTAAAGCAGTGAAAAGTAAGTAGATAGTGAACTTTCAGGATTTGCTACCATGGGATTGTGTAGAGGCAGAGAATATCAGTCAATTGAAAATGGGACTAACACATGGACAACATGTCTATAAATAGATACTAAAAGCACTAGACAGAGATGTACCCTCTTACACCTCTAACACAATGATTGTTGATGCTGGTAGGGAGACAGACCACAGGAAGTGTCCTATGTCATGCATTCACCCTGTATAGCTTCTCCTATTATATACTGTTGGAGACAGAAAACTGGTCTTGATGTTCTGATCCTGGACAATATTTTTTTAAAGTTCCTGTCTGTGTCTTATGTATGACCGCAAAAGCTGTAAGAGCTGGGATTATTGCCGTCTTAACTGAGACAGTGTTATATATGAAAAGCAATTACTTCCATCTTTTGACACTCTTTTAATTCTGGACTGACAACCAAATGGGAGTTTGTTTCTCACAGCTGCTATATACCAGCTGAAGACCATCATTTTTGTCTTTTCGAAAGGCAGTTTTCTACTGTCTGCTAAATATATATCACCATACTAAGCCTCTTTTTAGACATGAAGAATACAATACTTCATACCATATTTGAACATTACCATAATGTGAAGTCATTAACAATAGTAGTAAAGACTTTCTTTTACCAGAGTAAGGGGACAAAAATATTTGGTTGATAGTAGCTATTTAACATTGCTTGTCATTTCACTGTCATAGAATCATAGACTAGTCTGGGTTGGAAGTCACCTTTAAAGGTAATCTACTCCAACCTCCCTGCAGTGACCAGGGACATCTTCAATTTGATCAGGTGTCTCAGATCCCCATCCAGCCTGGCCATGAATGTTTCCAGAGATATGGAATCTACCACCTCTGTGAGTAACCTGTACCAGTGTTTCACCAGCTTATATGCACCTTGCACTCCCATTGCCAACCCCTGTCTGTAGCTGACCTCAGCCTGAAAGGTTGCAGTCAATTCAGGTAAGGATCTTGGAGTAAACCTGAGCAGGCTTGGGAACACTGTGGCTCAACCCCTCTGATGCTCACTGGTGTGCATGTCGTCTCTCCGCATCTGAAAAACCCCATTAAACAAGTCACCTAGATGCTAATGAATAGCTTAAAAAACATCCATTTAGAGTAAATATCCAGAGTCTGATCACAGCCTGGCATTAAAAACAAAAAAAACCCACCCCAAATATTAAGACCCACACACACAGGCCTTAATACCTTTGATATTAAACCTGCTACACTTGTGCTGGACAGCCCCTCCCAGAAGGCTCAAAACAACTCCACAAAACACTAGTGATGTGCCTGTCCACACCCCCTAACAACAGATACTCAATGCAATGACTGAACAAACTTTGCCTAAACAACCTAGGCATGTAAATATATTAACCATAGACTCCTAATGCTATTACACCTACCCTCTTACACCTCCAGGCAGAGCAGCTCCAAGCCAAAGATGCACATGCACAGGCAGACTCCACAGAATACTGTAGGCAATGTGACTCAAACAGGAACAAAAAGTCTCAACTATAAGAAAGACCCCTGGATCAGAGATGCCATGACGTAAAATGACCTACAGAGACTCAGTGATGAGGTGAGAAGCCTCTACAGCAAGCACAGAAAAAAATTAAAAGAACCCCCCAAAACTAAACACAGTCAAAGGGAATGACCCCTTATAAGAAGGTACTGTCAAAACTGGATGCACAAGAAACTAGACCTCAAGAACTTAGGGATGCAGGGAAGAAGTGCCAGACCTCTCATCTGGATGACTGGAGACCAGAGCTGCTGGCACAGCCTGGAATGACACCACAGAAGATGACCAATCAGAAACTTTCAAGGTGCAAGATCAACCCACACTTTCAGCTTTTTACTCTAGAAAAGCAGCACCCAACTGGCACTATGCCAAGCAGTACAGGCATTCCTGCCCCAAGGCACAGCACCCAAGATACATGCTATGCCCCTCAACTGCAACGAGGACATCAACACCTGAGAACAGTCTAAGACACAGAAGACAGACTTCCCAAACCACACAAGAACACAGACACTGGCTGGAGTTGCCCTGCCCAGCACACACTAGCATCATGCTGAAGAGTTACCTGCAGTCTTTACCTACCCAAAGGGGACTGTGCCTAGACAGCCCTCCCCACTACACAAACTTTAAAAACCCCTCCCTTCAATTCCCAGCCCCCATTTCTCCACTTAGATTTCAGAGGGCCAGGGTCCAAATCCATCCTCAACAAAATAAACACACCACATTGGCTAACATGGATGTTCCTACAATTACCAGGTTCCTCTTCAGCATCTGCAAAAAAAAAGAAAAAAAAAAAAAAAACAAAAAACCACCCCTCTCACCCCAACACAACCAAAAACAGATAATGCAGCACATCGGTCAAAACTGACCACTTCCACAATACCCACCCCCTCACAAGTCCCAAGGCATTCCGTTCACCTGCTCATTCCAGAGGTGGACACTGAAGCTCTCATCACTCATGGCACCAAAAGATATCATGAAACAAAATGAGAGTAGTGCTTGTAGGAAGGGCCCAACCCCATGATGTTCCTCCTCACCGCTACCCCAGCCAGCCTCAAATGCTCAACAAATTCCAAAATCTGGTCACAAAGTGCCTGCAAAATAAGAAGGAAATACTTAACTGAGCCACTAGTGTGCTACAGGACACTGACTACTGAGCCTTACCTTCTCAGCTACTCATTGGTTTGTGGCTTCAGCCCTCTGCAGCTGTGTGCAGCACCTGCAAAATCAAAGGCAGAAGGCACATGCTGAGATACTGACCTAAAGGACAGTCTTCCCCAACTGATTCCTGTCTCCTTCTCCTTTACCTTGGCCACTTGCCCACCCAGCCTCTGTCACTTTGGGCTGCCATGGTATGTTGCTATGCCTAGATTTTTAGGCAAAGGTTGTACAGTCATCTGGGACTTAGCAACCATGAGCATTGGTGTGGACAGTCCCTTCACGAGTGTATTGTAGAGTTGATTGGAGCCTTCTGGGAGGTGCTGGTCAAAGGGAGTGAACAGGCTTTACCTCAAAGGACTCCTAGTCCTTTGCACCTGGCCCTAACTTTGCACCTCTAGGCAGAGCAGCTCCAAGGCAAACATGGATTTGCAAAGACTGACCCTTTACAGAATGCCATAGGCAATGCAACTCAAACAGGAGCAAAACCTTTCAATGGCAAGAATGAGTCCTGGACCAGAGCTGCCACCATGTAAAATCACCAACGGGGATGCAACAGTGAGGCAAGAAGCCTTTACAGCAAGCACAGAAACCTGTAAACTAGTCATATAGTCACCAGTCACTTCCTTCCCTTCAACACTACTCACTTTCTTACAGCTTGTCCCTCTGCATCTACACAGACAATAGCACACGTGACATTCAAATGCTGATCTTTAGCTGAACAAAGACCTCTAAGTAATAGTGACTGTAACACCCAGATGGATGGTGAAGAGACACAATCAAAATTAAGTCAGGGAATAAAGTAGATAAAAGGCACAAAGAAGCAGGTACCTCCAAGTTCTGGGTGGGTATATTCTGACATACCTCATGCTTAACAAGATCAGGCAATTTAAGATGCAGAGGACTGGATGGTTTACACTGTATTTCTCATGTTCATTGTACTTCACATCAGCTGTAGGCGGACTAAAACATAACAGATGTCAACAATACCCCAATACAACTGCAAAACCGATCTGAGAAAGGCTGATAAATGCTCTTCCTTTTACCAACTGTCTCTTAGTCTCTAAACCAATGCTTGTCATTTCACCTTATAATTATTAGACAAGGAGTATATCCAGATTTTTACTGTTTTGTGATTGTGGACTTCTAAGTAATTTCTGACTGTATGCTTAATTCCATGCTTTTCCACCTCGGTTTTTCCTTCATTTTTTCAAAACTTCTAATTATCCATTAGCTTAGAGGTGCATCTCTTTGAAGTACTAATTATATTATTAGTCTTTATGATTCTCTTTTTCTTTGACCATATCAAAAGTGCTTAACAATCATGGATTCTTAGATAACCATCAGTTTCCAGCTCAAAAATTAAGTGCTCTTTATCTCTTATGATGATGGACAATTACAATAGCATAATGCCATAGCCATATTTTTTAAAAAACATTGGTGATTTTTGATTAGTAGATACTTTAACACTCATTCTTGATCATCTCATTTCTTACCTTTGTTTCTTTGTGTACAACTCAGACAGTTTGCATTCTCATTTTTGTCCTAGTGCCAGAAGCAGTTTGTCTTCAACCCTTAATTTTCATTTCTGCTGTCTGTTACCACTACAGCCTCAATGTGCAAATAGCAGTCCCAGCAAATTCCACCCACTTCAGATGAAAACTGGTCTATTTCAGGTGGACTGTTCAAGCAAATCATCATCTGGGGGACACAACATGTTACTGGAAGTGCCTGTAGGGCCCAACCTTGGCAAAATGGCTGGGATAAGAGCAAGGGTGGGTGAGTGGGACACACAACCTATTAGCCCCAGACTGATAAGGCTGAAGAGGAAGATGACCATCAACTGGATTAAATGCTAACCAAGGAGCTACAGAGACATTTGAACCAGAGGAGTCAGCTTGGAAAGAAATAAGTATAGGATGAGAGAAGCTCAGACATTTGCAGTGTAGGGGGGTTAAGGTGCAGAGGTGGCACGACCTTGCCAGATGTGGCCCAGTGGCACTGGGGGCTTTGCCTGGACCTGGCAGCATGGCAACCCTGTGAGTGTCCCCAGTCACTGCCTCCAGCTCATCCATGGCCAGCACAGGGGCACCCAACTCACAACTCATGGAAGGGTGTTCAGAAATTTGTACATGTGTAATAACATTTTGTAGTATCACAGTGTATCTGTTTTGATACCCATCCTAATGTGCAGTTCACTGGTGAATTACCTATCTTTAATAAATCAATGAACTAGGTTGATCCTGATTTGATTGACATTACATTAACTGATCAGTTTTCCCCAGTGACACATGCTAAAAGCACATGGAGAGCTCAGTCAGTGTATATGCAAACTTGAACTAAAATGACGATATGCAAGCAGATTATTTTTGGAAGTTAATTAAGCCACACTGGATAATCACAGAATAGTTAGAATGGAAGGGACCTCTGGAGATGATCTAGTCCAATCCACCTGCTAAAACAGGTTCACCTAGAGTAGATTGTACAGGAATGTGTCCTGGCGGGTTTTGAATATCTCCAGAGAAAGAGACTCTACAACCTCTCTGGGCAGCCTTTTCCAGTGCTCTGTAACCCTCAAAGTAAAGAAATTTTTCCTCAGATTCAGATGGAACATCCAGCCTCGAGATATTTATGAACATTGATGACATCCCTTCTCAGCCTTCTCCAGGCTGAACAGATGCACCTCTCTCAGTCTCTCCCCATGATAACAGTTCTCTAGGCCCCTAATCATCTTTGTAGCCTGCCGCTGGACTCCCTCCAGTAACACCTTGTCCTTCTTAAACTGGGGAGCCCAGAAATGGATGCAGTGCTCCAGATGTGACTTCACCAGGCAGAACAGACAGGGAGATTAACATTGCTCAACCTGCTGGTCACACACTTCTTAATGCACCTCAAGATACTGTTGGTCTTCTTGGCCACAAGGGCATATTGTTGACTCATGGTCAACCTGTTGTCAACAAGAACTTGCAAGTCCTTCTCTGCAGTGTTGCTTTCCAGCAGGTCTGCCCCTAACCTGTACTGGTGCCTGGGGTTATTCCTTCCCAGGTGCAGGACCCCACACTTGTTCTTGTCAAACTTCATAAGGTTCTTCTATGCCCAGTCCTCCAGCCTGTCTTGCTGAATGTCAGCACAGCCTTCTGGTGTGTCAGCCCTTCATGCCGTTTGGTATCATCAGCAAACTTGCTGAGATTGCACTCAGTCCCTTCATCTAGGTCATTGATGAACAGGTTAAACAGGACTGGACCTAATACTGCCCTCTGCGGAGTCCCACTAACTACAGGCCTCCGACCAGACTTTGCACCATTGATCACGAACCCTCTGAGCTCTGCCATCCAACCAGTTCATGATCCACCTAAGTGTGCATTCATCCAGCCTGAATTTCCTGAGCTTGCCTATGAGTAGGTTTTGAGAGATGGTGTTGAAAGCCTTGCTGAAGTCAAGGTAGACAATGTCCACTGCTCTTCCCTTGTCTACTCAGCGAGTCATACCATTAGAGAAGGCTATCAGGTTGGTCAAACAAGATTTCCCTTTGGTGAACCCGTGCTGACTACTTCTGATAACCTTCTTTTCCTCCACATGCTTAGATTCAGAATGAGCTGTTCTATCAGCTTTCTAGGGATGGAGGTGAGGCTGACTGGCCTGTAGTTTCCTGGGTCCCCCTTCTTGCCCTTTTTGAAGACTGGAGTGATGCTGACTTTCCTTCAGTCCCCAGGCACCTCTCCTGTTCTCCAAGACCTTTCAAATATGTTGGAGAGTGGCTTTGCTGCCAACCCTCTCAGCACTCGTGGGTGCATCTCATAGGGGACCATGGATTTGTGGATGTCCAGCTTGCCTGAACAATCTCTAACCTGGTCCTCCTAGGCCAAGGGAAAGTCTTCCTTTTGCCAGACTTTCTCTCCTATCTCTGGGGTCTGCGATGCCCAATGGCCAGTCTTAGCAGTAAAGTTGGAAGTGAAGGCGGCATTCAGTAACACTGCCTTCTCTGTGTCATCCATCACCAGGGCACCCTCATAATTCAGCCGTGGACCTACACTTTCCTCAACCTTTTGCTGCTGATGTACTTGAAGGAGCCTTTCTTATTGTTTTTGACATCCCTGGCCAGATTTTCTTCCAAGTGGAGCTTGGCCTTCTTCACTGCATCCCTGCAGATGCTAACCGCCCCCTTGTATTCCTCCCAGGTGGTCTGTCCCTTTTTCCACATTACATAAATAACCTTCTTCCACCTGAGTTTTGACTGGAGTTCCTTACTCATCCATGCTGGCCTCTTACTACCTTTACTTGATTTCTTCCTCATAGAGATGCTTCAATCTTGAGCTTGGAGGAAGAGATGTTTGAATATTAGCCAGCTCTCTTGGACCTCTATATCTTCTAGAGCCGTAAGCCCTATCCCATGGGATTCTTCCAAGTAGGACCTTGAAGAGGCAAAAATTTGCCCTGCTGAAGTCCATAGTTTCAGTCCTACTTTTTGTCCTGTTTCCTTCATGCAAGATCCTCAACTCTAACATCTGATGGTCACTGCAGCCAAGGCTGCTCCCAACCATGACATCTCCAACTAGTTCTTCTTGGTTTGTTAGGACAAGGTCCAGGATCATGCCTCTCCTTGTTGGCTCCTCCACCGTGTCAAAAAGTTGTCATCAATGATCTGTAGCAACCTCCTGGACTGTGCCTGCTTAGCTGTGTTGCTCTCTCAACAGATGTCAGAGTGACTGAAGTCTCCCAAGAGAATCAGGACATGTGATCATGAAGCTACTTCCAGCTCTCCGTAGAAAATCTCATCAGCTTCCTCCTCCTGATCAGGTGGCCTGTAGTAAACACCCACAACAGTGTCCCCCTTTTTAGCTTAATAATAATAACACTAATAATAACAACAAATGTAATAATAATAATACAAATGCAACAAAATGTACTTATGGATCAAAGCATATAATCAGAAGTTTTTGAGTTACCACCAATCAGTTGAGCAATTGACCATTGACAACTTCACCTGCTTTGTCTCTCAAGACCAATTTTAAGACTAATCTAAAAGTAAAATACAACATACAACACGCAACTTAATTCCTTATGATGCGTATTTCATTGTAGTGACATTTTCAGTTTTACATTAAAAATAATTTTACTGATTCAGTTGTATATAAAAATTGAACAGGAAAAATATTATCACTAAGCCATTTTCTGATTTTTTACTCTTTAGGCTATTTTCTCTTAGATGCTACTGAGGGAACCTTCCACTGTCAGAATAGAGCTCTACTTTCTAATAAGGTTCACAAGAAGACTTTTTAAAAGCTTATAATTAGACAAACTCCCAGATGAGTCTCTCCTCAAAAATAATTAATTGTAAGGACTAGGGAGGAAATAACCTTGTCATTTCTGACTTGCTTATAAAATTCCATTATTTACATTGTACTAGTTGAGAGTGAAAAAGGTATAAATTTCCTTTGCTATTTCTGTAAAGTAATGTCTGAAGTCAGACTTCTGTCAGATTGAGTAGTGAAAATAAAATTTGTCATGCATCTCAAACATTTTATGGTACAGTCTTTAGACACAAGAACTTTTAGGATAGAAAATGAAAACTGCTTTTTTTTCAGTACTGTACTAAAGGTAGGAACAATTTGCATAATTTTTGCTAAAGTCTGTTTCTAAGTATTTTTTTTTTAAATATCATATAAACAATCTTTTCATTTAAAACCAAAAGAAAATGCAATCTGGAGGTTTGTTGTTGTTGTAATTTTTCTTTTCCTTCCCCCGCTCCGCCAAAAAAAAAAAAAAAAAGAAAAAGAAAAAAGAAAAATGTTAATTATCAAGAGTACCACTATTGTGAAAGCACAGTACTAAAAATTCTTGAAGAAATCACTTGCTGGGTAACAGTAACCAACAATCTTTAAAAGGCAACAATGCAATGACCTTTAACAGTTGTACTTTGATGGTGTTGAACCAAGATTACAAACATTCTGATTTTATAGCAGATGTATAAACACATAGAAGAACTCCAAAGAGTTCATTAATGTAATCTCACTAAAAATCAGTTTTGGAAATGTATTTATTATTTATGGTTTTGAGAAGTTACTGCAGTAACTATTTAAATTGCAGAAATACTTACAGAAATGTCACTCAGTGTGTGTTACCATTTAAAAAAAAAACTAACAGAAAACTACTTTCCTGAATACTATTTTCCAAACAGTTTTGGTAACTTAACATAAAAAGCATGTATTGTACTAGATCAACTATATGTATGGCCTAATATCCACAACAGTGGTCAGTAGTAAGCTCTTTTGGGATGAGTAAAAGAGTTCTGCCAACATATACTGAAATACTTTACTACTATAATCACTAAACCTCTAGCAGTTGTGACTTGTGTTCTTGGTCCACAGATGGTACTATTCAATATATTAACTCTGAAGAAGTCTTTTTCCATAAACCTCCATTTGCTTTTCTATCTTTAGAGTTCTGCAGCCGTGAGTTTCACAGATTATTTGTGTGTTGTGTGAAGTATCTCTTTTTAATTTGTATTAAACTGTGCCTCTAGAGAGTTTGATTTTTTTAATTTTTTTTTTTTTTTTCCTATTGGGGAAACAAACCCTTCCTGTTAATCTATTTTTCTTTCAATGCTTTCATTATTATAGTCTCCATCATCTCCCTTACCACTGAATTATTTATCAGGATGAGAAATCTCCATCTATGCACTTGCTCCTTGAGTAGATCGTCTTCTATACCTTTCATTATTCTCATGGTACTTTGTGCCATCAAAAATAGGAAAAAATCTCCAATAAATAAGAGATTAAACAAAAATGTAGTATCACAAAAACCAGTAAAGAAATTATTACATGACTAGTAAGGTGACATGGAAAATGAGGAACAGACAATAAGATTATTGGTAGCCAAAAATCCAATGAGAATACTGATAGTCTACTTAGTGGAATGGGAAAGGTAGTGTCAAGTGATGCTGAAAATTACAACATTTTTAGGGCATAATACAGGAGTTTATCCTCCTCTGGGCTTTTTAAAGAGCTGCCTGATGACATTCTAGATTTAACAATGGTTATCTCTGGTACTTCATGGAGAGTTAGTGCAGTACTGGATTCCTGGAAAAAGCTACAGTTTTTTGAGAGTAGAACACTTCAACTGAATTATGCAATTAGTGTAGGAAGCCTGTAGTTAGCTCCTCCAGGCTGCACACTTTTTGCATACTTTTGGCTTATACAGCCAGAAATTCCAACATGCAGCATAAGCTCTTTCAAAAGAGCTTGTTAGCCATATAGTTCAGAAACTTCATAAACAATTTCCTACTGTTTAAATTTGTATTAATTTTGTTATATTTGCTGTGCTTTTCGTAAGCATTACCTTTTTTTTTTTTTTTTGGTTTTGTATATATTTCTGTATATTTGTTCTAATTCATTATTATCTCTTTTCGTAACCTTTTGTGTTCTTTTGAAAGAGAAAGTTAACAGACATTTGTTTTTCTATAATTGTGATTGCTTCTTTGTTTTCTGTATACCAGTACTTGTGGTAGGACTTATTCTTTGAGGAACTATGGAAAGAAAGAAAAAGGTAGAGGATTTTCCTTTGTGGAAGAATCACTTGTTCTCAGTGTTCTCAGACATTATCTTCTTACTTTGCTCTCAGCACTGTCATAACTTGAATGGACATTTTGTTTCTTTGGAATGGATTTATTTTCTTAGTTTATTTTTATGTATACCAATAAGTCAGACTCTGGCAGTGGCTTCATTCCTTAGTAGGGTGTGCCAAGACTGTTATGGCGGTTGATGACCTGCTTCAACAGTGCGCTTTTTTACAGAACATAAAAATGAAAGCTGTGTACAATATACAAAAATATTTTTCTTTCCAATCACTTTTTTTTTTTAATTATTATGTGCTACCAGTCGATGTTCTTTAAGGGAGCAGAGTGAAGAAACACTTTTCCTATTGATGTACTGGGCACCAAGTTAATTAATTTTCATTCCTTATCAGAGGAAAATTCTTCTCTGGTATATATAAGGGTAGGCGAAGAGCACCCAATATGCAACTTTTCCCCCCCAATGAGCTGTACTAATCTGCCTTCCCAGAGCTTGCTCAAAATTTGGTCATCAGACAAAAAAGAAATCAATTATTTCTCTCTCATTTTCCACTGACGTAGTATAATAAACCTATAGAAATACTGCAATAGTGGAAAAAGCCTGTCTCAGTCCATTTTGTTTACCAAAACCACCCGAATATAGAAGTATTATCTGGTTAGTGGTGGAGAGAATATAATTTTCTCATAAGGCAGTCAAACTTGCCATGTATCTTTTGATAATGACTGTCTTGCAATGGTTGTTTTAGCTGTGAAAAATGCAGTATTTGTGTTCCACTGCCAGTAATTACTGCAGAAGAAGGCTATGCTTAATATCAAGCACTGTCTTCCAAGAAGTGGAAGAGTGAAGTTAAATATCTACTATAAAATAGAGGAATAAAAAGTGTTTTGTCTTGGCATCTATAACCTGATTGTCTCAATTTATTTTCATTGGTTTTCAAATTTAATTCAGACATCTCACTTATCTTGAGGCATGGAAATGACCTTACAACCCTTGAGATTGTAAAGAAGGTATGTATTTACCTATTTATTTATGACGCTGGACACACGGGGAATCATTTCACCTAATATGTGTGTAAAATTACAGTAGCTGTGAGCTTGGTTAAATGCAGTAAAGTGTTGCATATTCATGAAAGTTTTAGGAACACCTATACATATTCATAACCTGTCCCCGAGAAGGCGGTTCTTATTACAATGAGTTCCAGGAGACCATTTCCATAGTCTCCACCTCTGGCTCCTCCTGGTTACAGCTGTGCAGTGATCGAGAGCCTGGGTCCTCGTCTCTGTACACGCTTACCTATGGTCCAGTGTGATGAGTTGGTTAGGACTCAGACTGCTGAGTTGGTTAAAACTGGCCTATCTCCTGTCCTGTGCCCAAGTTTCTGTTATCTAGTTCACCCAAGCATGCACCAAGGATGCACCCAAAGATTATTATCTTTGCAAGGTGTCAGTGAACTGTTTCTCGTACAGTAAGTTACACAGAGTTAAGCAAGGCTAGGCAATAGTGATGTGGGTTAAAGAGTTAGCTCTCTAAGTGTCTTTAGTGATGTGGGGTAGGGTTAGTTTTTTAAGTGTCAAATGTTAGTTCTTTAAGTGTTAATTAGTTAATTGTCAATTCCCTGTATCAATCTCTTAAACACCATTGTATTTCCCTTCTTATGGTGACATGTTTTTTAGGTAGTTAAACAATTCAGTGTTATTAGACTTGGAGTTTCAATCTTTAAAATAAAATGAAAGAAAAAAAGGATTTGAGCGGTCTTGTGTTTTAGGACAGCTCCATCTTTCCCTGCTGAGCACTTTAATTCTTCATGTGAAATACTGGCTTCAATTTATATCAGTTAGAATTTAGCCATTGACTTCAATGTAAGGAAGATTCACAGTCTGTTGATGAAAGGAAAACAAGAGTAGAAAAAAAGGTAACCATGCTATGGTGAATTTAGTCAATGAAGTATATTAATCCATTTGCTATTTTGAATAAAATTGTTTCTTTTTTTCATTCATGATCTTCCTCTCATTTATTTTAATTAAAACACTTAGATGTTATCAGGATATTTTTTTGAAAATCTACCTAGACTTGTAGCTCATTTCTCACCAAAGGTAAATTTCACTGCCCTGTAATTTCTAAAACATCTCAATGTGTTATAGAAATAAGTTGTTGTATTCTAAGCAAACAGAAGCCAGAGAGAGTATTTATAATACCAAGGTTTCTTTTTTTTTTTTTTTTTTTCTTTTTGGCTAAGAAAATATCCTACATAATGAAGTGGATAAAGAATATAAATGTTTTAAATAAAAACCTTTAACAGGTGCCAGATAGTTATTTTACCTTAAAAATTAATTGAGTCACAGTGAATAGATATTTAAGAGTAAAGAAAAATTTCTAAAGCGTGGATCCATTGCTCCTATGGACCTCACAAATTAAATATCTTCATTTCTAATAGCTGAATATTTTAAAAAGGCTGAGGTCAGTAAACTGAACCAGAAGGGGAAAAATCTAGGGTTAGACATGTGGGCAGCATAATAAATGCAATGAACAGGAAGATCAACTAAATCAAGATGAGAAAGTGAACTAGCAACTGGACCATGAACAGAAAATTCATATAGAAAAAATATTGTATACTTTATTGGGGAATTAAAAATATTATTTTAATACTTAAGGGTTTTTTTTGTCACAGTAAGGCTTACTGTTACATACTCTTAAATCATAAAGATTTGTTTTAAGACTAGAAAGACAATGATTTCATGGATACAAATAGGTTCAAGTAATGGAAATGCAGTTGTTAATGAAGTGTACTACAATTCTGTGCTTCAGAACAGTAGATGATAAAGCATTAGTTCCACAAAAATAGATATGTGTTCTGAATAAGGATGTCTAAAATCAATGTTTTAAGTTAAAAGAACTTAATATTCAAAAATTTTAAACCAAAAGACAGCAGGTCCCAAAACAACTAAGAAAAGTTAATTATGACCCCTCCTGCACATACACAGAAGTACAAGAAGCATCTGCAATGTGTTGGAAAACTGGAATTACTGAAAAAGCAGCAGAACTATAGTGTTCACTTTAAAGTGCTATGGTTCTTTCAATATTTATATTACAGATGTGTATTAAATTCAAAATAAATTAAGTTCTTGTTGCAGGAAATAATTAGCCCTTGTCCATTTTCCAGAGCAGTTTATTTCATGCTGTAAATGATTACCTAAAATAAAACATTGAGCTTTTTCTGTTGTATATGTATTATTTTGAATAGAAATATTTTCAAAAGATAAACTAAATGAATACATATATATTAAGTATATTAAATATATTAACGATATTATATGCACATATTAAATACACATACATAATTTGAATATGTGTTATTTAATTTTATGCTCAGGATAGAGCAATATAAAAACTTCAGTAGTTTTGTGCAATTTTTCCATGAGACTGTTTTTATTTGATCCTAAAAAAATATAAGTTTTCAAGCTGTAGCTTGGAAAAAAAAAATAGTATTAGAAGAAGTTTAGTGTTTGATCAAATCTTTTATAAACATTAGTGCTTCTGAAAAAGAAGGGCTGAAAAAATTCATTAAAGTGAGTAAGGTCTTCAGAGTTTCATAGCTTGGTACCTGTAGTACAACAAATCAGCTGAAGACTTGCTCCTAAACACAGTACAACTTTTACTTTTTTTCCCAACATGCTGTGATATAGTTAAATGTTCTGCTAACCCGAAATATCTTCCATTAGAAAAGTCCCAATGTTTGGCTATGAAATTGTAATTAATTCATTGGTGTAAAAGGGAAATCTCCTGTTTCTTCATGAAACATGACACCAGCCTAAGGTTATAAGCTTTAAAAAACACAAGTTATGTTCTTAACTGTCTATCTTTGTTCTAATTACTTACTATGACTTAAAAATCCTTTTCTTATCCTTCTTCTATCCTTTAATAAATAAACTTCCATTCTGCTCATCTTGTCTTACATTGTCCTCTGTACCTTATAGTTTGATGCTCTAAAGAGTCTGTAAATACAGATTGTGACAATATTTTGCTTTTATGGTCTTGATAGAGGTAGGTATCTGGATACCCACCCACCAAATGAATTGTACAAATTACGACATAGTTGCCAGCAGTAATGTTAATTTTATTTCTGTATTCCTGTATTCCCGTTTTATACAAACTCTGTAGCAATAATAACCACCAGTTTAAAACTATAGCAGAGCCAGATTGAGTTTTTGCAGATTTTTCGGACATACTTTCTTCAAAATCATTATGAATAAGTGTGGGTTTGGGGTTTGATTTTTTTTTTCTGATGCTGTCCAGTAACTGACCTGATGAAGGGGAAGTTTTGACTGCTGTTCATCCTCCGTTTCAAGTTTGTCTTGATCAACCCAAAAATTGTATGAAGTTATCAACTTTCTTTTCAATAATATTCACATGATTTTTTTTTTTCTGAATGATTTGTTAGAAATATTGTGCAGCCGAACTAATATTGCTACCTGTAGCATAATTTGCAAATGCTACTAATATTTTTATGCCCTGCCAAAAAAACCCCACCTTACTGAAATCTGATATGTACCAACTTCATACTTATAGTTCTATCTGAAAGAACAACATAAATTACAGTGTAAGAATTTAAATAAATAATATAATTTTAGCTCAGTACACATCAGATGGAAATTAATCTAAGTGTTCTATTTTGGTACTTTTAATTTTTGTATTTATTTTTTTTTTTTAATTTAGTAGATTGCATGGAAAACTAGGGCTTTACCAGATTTATGTATTGCGTAGTAAGCAAGATGTTCCTACATCATAGCAAATAACAAGCAAGATAATAGTCTTGACTTTGCTTACAGAAGATATCTGACAGCTTTTAACTTCTCATTTTGTTAGTTTTTTATCTGACACCACAAACTGAAATATTACAGAACCTTTTAACTTTTGTTTGTGCATACAGCATAAAGCACATTTAACACAATAATTATTTATTAGATATTTGTTATGATAATTTTATAAACCAGAATAACTTTCTCCCCACTTTTTTCTATCTACTCACTGTATTCTCCACAGATATAGGCTGACTGATACTGTAAATAGTAAGTGGGTATTGTTTAAGGAAATTTATGCCCAAATTCACTCTCCTATAATCACAGAAGACAAATTCATTAATTTAGAAGGCACCTTGGTCAGAGGTTAAAAGCTTGGAAATTAATGACAGGAGGCACAACACTGCAAACAGCTGATGAATAAAGAAAAAAAAACTCAGGATTTTGAAAATCTTATTAATTTAGGGGAAAAAAAAAAAAAGCAAACAAGGACTGATATTCTTTTGTTAGGTAAGAAGGAAGATATGATCCATCATGATACAGATGGCTGAAACTGTTAAAACATATTTGGTTTGTGTCTGAAGAGAAGCTGAATTGGGCTGTTGTTCTGTGAGTACCCAGGTGGCAGTTATGGCTTAGGCAAACATGCCTTCATCTCTTGCATAATTTTTTTCCTTGAGCTTCTTCCATATGCTGTTCAGACACTACTGCTTCTGCAACCACAGGATGAACAAGATCAAGGAGTTTGCTTGGAGCTATCAGAGGAAAAAAAAAATTAATGCATGGAAATTTTTCAGCTGGAAAACGAATCAAAAAATGATCCAAACTTTATTTTGTGTTTTGTGCCAAAATCAAATTTACCAAAACATCCTCCAGATAAAAGATTTTGGTCTGGAAAGGTGCTTGATAAGATGTCAGCTGATACCTTGTCAGATCATCACTGTAAAGCTATTAGTAATTCATCAGGGATCAGCAGCGTTAATTGTGTTCCAAGTACACATCTATCCATATGGGACAATATTTTTCATACCTCAAGTAAGCTTGAAGGAAGCATCAGTGTGATAGTAGTAAGCAGACAAAAACATCTATTTTAGAAAAAAATCTCCTTGCATTTCAGTGGGGATGTGAGGAATCACTACCATAAGTAAAAAGGGCTTCCAGTGAGAGAAAGCAAGGAGAGTTCTTTCAACCAATCCAGACCTTTTTTTGACTATGAGCAGTCAGTGTGGGATGCATCAAATACAGTAATAGTGAGATGAGAGAGATCAAATATGATAAATTTGTAAATATAACCTAATGGAGCATTTGTCGTGAATGTGCAAAAAGATCTGTTTTCTTGGTTGTTTTTGTTTTTGTTTTTGTTTACATTGTCAGTGGTCTGGAAGAAGACAAAATTGTTTCTGATGAAGCGTGTTGATGGAAAAAAAATCTTGAAGTGTTAAATGGCAAATTCAGTTTTTTTTTTTCATGGACTGACTTAAATCACACAGAAAGGTGGATATGATTGAAACAACTTTTTATTTTTTTAAAGTTTGTTTTCCAAACTGCAGAGTTTTTTTGAGTTTTGTTTCAGACCTGAAAAAAATACCATACTTACAGAGTGAGAGGTCAATTTTAGAAAATAATAGCATAAAGGACTTAGGAATCATGCCGGATACTGAACTTAGTATGTGCTTTGATTAGGATACAGTGCTGCTAATGCTTATGATCCATAACTACGGAAATTTTTCATAGTTACAGAGATATTACCACTTTTTCATGAAGAGAGAGGATGTTGTTACTTCAATGTTGTTATTTAGTGATTGCCTGATACTTCAAAAACCATACAGCAAATGTTGATGATTTCAGAAGAGTTATTGGAAATATCTGAAACCAGAAATCTAGCTCACAGCAAGATACAAGAAAATCTGGTGCATTTATCACTGTAAAAATATAAGAAGAGTTTATTTTTATACAATCTCTAGCAACTGCTGGAGTATAAAATGAATGACAGTAGAGGTCATCTTAATCTAACAGGAGACAATTAGTTTCAATGATGAGGTCAAGAAAGCAAGCTAGAAAATTTTGTATCAGAAGGGAGGCATTTTCTTTATACTGCGTGTTACTGAATACTGGACCAGACTATCAGGGGACACAGTAGATTCTTCCTACATCTAAAGTGTTTAATTCTAAATTACATGTATTTCTAAATAATAAACTAGACGAAAAACTATAGGACAAAAGAAGTACTTGATGAAATCCTTTGTTCTATGTAGAACATGTAGAATTACAATTCTTGACTTAAAAGTATAAGTTTGTGATTTTGAGTATGAAGAATCATATTTTACACTTATTAGACAGAGCTGGGCATTTTAAAAATACCGATGAGTGATTTTTTTTATTATTTTTTTTTAAGGCTATTAAAAGTAAGTTCAAACTACCTTTAATGGTAAATGAATACCACACGCCATCTTAGATCCTAACAAGTTTTCACTTCTGAAGAATAAACAATAGATGGGCATTAGTCTTAAAATTTATTTTTTTAAACTCTCTGTCACATAGCTTTCTGAGTTCTTTGAAAAAAGGGAATTCAGTGAGTTAGATTTCAAAAGAACTTTAAGATACGACGTCTTAAAGAAATGACTGGGTGCTTGCTGAGGGACATTTGTCATAGAGTTAGTTGAAGAAATAGCTGAATGTCAACTCAGAAAGCAGCTGAGCCCAGATAAGGCTTTAGGAGATATCTAGATGTTTGTTTTATGAAGTGGTCATAAAAAACAGAGGTAATTCTGATTTCTCAGGAACCCTGCGATGTTAAGGTTTGAAGAGAAGTGGTCTCCCATACGAGAGATGTCCATCCTTTCTCAAAAAAATCAATTATTGAACTTAGGGAAACAATGTGACTGTCATTTCTGGTTGTCTTTAAACTTGTTTTCTAAATTGCATACAAATTAGCTACCTGGGATAGCTACTTCAATAGCTGCTTGAATTTCATTTAATGACATCCTTTTAAGCAGGAACTAAGTCTTAACTATGAAGTTGTGAAATGGCATATCTTTTAGTAGAGGTATAACATTTACATATTTAGTTAATATTTCCACTTTTATGTTTAATAAATAGTGAAACAGGACACTTAATCTTTAAAGAAAATATCAATATAAAAAAGCAAGAAGAACAAATGAAACCTATGTTTTTAACTATTTAACCACTGAACATTTAGAGAAATAAAAATTATTTCTTACCTAAGGAACCCCCGCAGGTGGGACATTCAGAATCTTATTTACATTCCTATTAACTGAAGAGTTTGATTAGGAGCAAGATTAAACATGGCAACGAAATATCTGCAAATACACTTATATATGTACTTAATTAGAGGCTCTATTCTCTCTGACATACATAGCTTATATTTTTGCTATTATATGACAGACACGTTGTTGACTATCAACCACTAAAACTGAACAACATTGACATCCTTATAACAAAACTCACAAATACCTAGGTTAAAATAAACACAGGTAAAACTAGACATTGGAAAATGATTGAGCAGCTGAGAGAAGGGCTGCCTTCATCACAGAGGGATCATAAAAAGACCTAAGAAATAGGAATTCCCAAAGACTTGTACAAACTATATGTCTAAAAATTCAAAAGATAGAGGAAAAAAAGAGGTTTTTTGTTTTTTTGTAATTTTATTTAAAGAATCCCGCATTGTAATTTTTAACCATATTTAATTAATGGTTTATCTTATGTATCATGCATATCAGAATATGTCCTGAACTTTTACAGATTTCTGATAAAGAGAATGTAATATTTCAACTTCAGTCTGATATGGCAGATACCAATCCGATCATGAACATCTCATGTAAAGTTTTATGCACTTGAATCTTTAGAAAACAGAAGTAAATATATTGCAGAATCACAGAAATTAACTAGCTCAAACAGAACAAAATACAGTTAATCAAGTAGTTATATAGACTTTTTGGAGTTGGAATAATGCTGCTATTATCTATGTCTTTACAGGTAATGAAGATATAACTCTGCTTTTTAGGATTACAAATGAGAAATTTCTTTTACATACCAATTTAATAAATCTTTTCAAATATTTCTGTTCACTGAAAAGAAAATACAAATCACAAGTAGCGACATGTTCAGCACTTGAAATCTGGAAATGGAGATATAATGTATGTTTCTTAAATGATAGATAACTGAATCAGGACATCTGGTATAATGTACAATAATTTCTAATTTAAAACATGAGGTTGTGATGTTGAAAAATCAATACAATGAAAAATCCTCCACAGTTGAAGAATGTGAGTGGATCATACGGGAACAAAAAGCTGAGGCTGCTAATACACATGCCCAATGGGGGAAAAAAAAATAAAATCTGTTCTTGAAATTGAAAAACTAGACAAGACCTTACAGTCACTGCATCTGGATGTAATAGCTTCCCAACAGAAACACAAAGTGGAACTTGCTCAGCTAGAACAGCAGATAACACAGCTTGAAAGAGACTTTACAGATGCCAGGAAACTTTATAGTCAAAAAAAAGATCAGGTATGCTTTTGCTATGAGAACGAGCAAACCAGCTATCTCTTTAGAAATCACATTGCAAAATAGAATGTGAAGGAGCTGAGCATGCATTGCTTCATACATATTTGTTATGAACTCTAGAGAAAAACATATTTTATCACGAATTTTGTAAGTACGTATTTCTCTGGTGTTTGTCTCTAAGTTCAAGATATGTTAGAGTTTGTGATAGCAATGTTGTCAAAATGCATACAGATAAAAATAAAATGAATACAGTAATATGACTTCTGTTATGTTTGTAGATTTTTTTTTAAATGCATTTCCCAGTTTTAACTGCAAATCCCACTCATACTCATTTTCAATGCCAGCAATCTACCCTGTCTTGCTTTTTCTTCGGATAAAAGCTACGTAGGCCTAGGAGTTTTATATAGTCTTTTTACCTTTCTCTGTGAATGCTTCCAGCACAAAACATGTACAAAACATAAGGTGAAAAGGTTTTGTCTTTATTAATAGCATAGTATCTGTATCACTAAATGACAAAATGAGCAGAAATAATTTGTACTTATTTGGGAACTTTGACAAATAGATAATTTTAATTAGCATTTACAGCATTTCGGATACTCTAATTGTTTCTGTCCTTTTTTTAATTTTTTTTTTTTTTTTTTTTTTTTTTAACTGAGATACTGAAAATAATAAAAATCAACATCCCCCTAATTTTCTGTGTGGGTGTCAGAGACAGACATACAAGTTGTAGGCTGTCTGCAGACAGCTTAGAAATCAACTAATGAAAAAGTGTTGATTGTTTATTCTCTAATTTTGTTTTTTTGTTAAATGAAAAAGAGCAATGGAAGGAAATTAACCCCCCCAATAATCTCTTCCTTGTAATTAGTACCTTTTTATTATTTACTGAATAAACAGAAACTGTGGCAGGATGTTATATGCTGTCTATTAAGTTTCACACACCTGAAAAAATATGTTAATACGAATAATTGTTGTCATGTTAAAATCGCCAGTTTCAAGCTGTCTGAAACAATTTTACATTCTCAATAAAGAATGTTTAACATTTGAACCAAAAACAGTACAGCACGAATAATTAAAGGCTTAAGTTAAATACATAGACAGTCATTTAAATTTAGATCTGCAATAACATTTACTATTATTCTCTAAGGCTTTGACTGTGCTTGACAGAAACAAAGTACTCTGGGATTAATTTCAAGAAATGGTGCCAACTGTGCGCAATTTGCTGTAATTAAGACATGAAAGAGTACTAAATATTCAGATTAAAAGAAGCATGATGGAGCATGATAGAGAATCAAGGTGTGGCATCAAGCCAATAAAGCACAGTCACTCATGAATACTCGATAGTGATTGATATGAAACTTATACCTATAAACTTGCAGCATGTACTAAAGAGCTGTGTAGATAAAAGTTAAAACCATGTCACTATATCTTAAGGGAAAGGGCTCTTCTAAACCCAAAGTCCAAGTTATACGTGGCATCTTCAGACAATAGTAAAACAGTCTAAATACCATAGCTTTACACAGATGAGAAGTTTAAACAATGAGGAAAAAAAGTACAGTGGTAGTTGTTTTCCTATGGCTTTGAGGTATCCCCATAACCACTTCAACCTGCAGCATTTGCCTGAGTGCCAAATGAAAGAGCTCTGCAGCAGTTGCCACCAAGAGGTTAAATATCCCCCTTCCTTTATTTTTTTTTTTTATTCATCAAACCTTTAAAAAAAAATAAAGAAAAGCATTCATTTAGATCAAGCTGCATTTCCCACTTTTCTCTCAGAATTACATGGAATATTTCTTCTTGCTTTTGAACTTATAAGTATTGATTAATGATGTATTTATTGTAATACTGACTCTTTTCTTCAACAGGCCTTTTTAAATTAAAGTCCTTGTAACTTTTTGATCCTAGAGGAGATGTGGGTACTCGACCCAGTTGCTAATGAGGTGCTGTATAATCTCACATATCCTATAGCTCAAAATAGCAGGACGCAGTATAAAAAGTACATCATAAAAGGTACTATTGGAATGCTTTTTGTCTTCACAGGCAATACGCAAAAGAGATGACCTTCTGAGAAAGTCGGAAGTGGATTTCCTGCAGGCAAGGGAAGGTATCAAAGGAAAAGTGGCTGAGGTGGAGCACCTCGACAGTGTGGTCAAGAAACTGAAAGCCAGTATCCAGGACACACAGAAAGAAAAGAATTGGAGGCAGAAACCACCATACTGAGAACTGAGATTCAGCAGCTAAATCAGGAACTGCAGGGTGTGCATAAGCAGTGCAGAAAGACAGGTAATAATGTACAAAAATAGTAATACGGAAATGTGAATTTGGCACAGTCTAATGGAATAGAATTTTAAATCACATGGGCATGTGATTGTTGTAATCAAATGAATACAAAAGGTTCTCTGTTCTGCTTTAGGGTAAATTTACAGCTAGAGACTGCAACTTCATCAAAACTAAATAAACAGAACTTTTTTGTTTGGTTGGTTTTGTTTGTTTATTTTTAAAATTTATATTATCATTCTAAAATCTTTATATTAATTTGGTGAAACACCTATTTCTGTCCCAGAACACCTGCTCATTCACTGGCAATGCAAAGTACAATTTGAACTTAACAAATCTGATATCATTGTTAATATTTTAGATGACTCTTTAAACTAGTATGATTAATCTCCAGTATAGATAACAGCTTTAGCACTAATGCACTAATGAATATAGATATTTTTTTCAAGAGAATAATGCCCAGAAAAGCAAAATAAGATACAAAAAACAAGTAATCATTCGATTATAGGGAATAAACTGCTTTAAATATTTTTTGGTTGGTAGTTTTGGCTTTTACACTGAACATGTGTGCTAGAACTAGTTTTTAAAATAAGCAAACGCAAGAAAGAAATTACATTATTAATATTTTGAAGTGGCAGTATAGTAGAGCTTGAAATATACTACTTTTACCAAATAAAATATTAATGAAGTCATTTGGAACATAATAGACAGCCTGTGTCAACCCCTTAATTTTCTCTTCCACTATTCACAACATTGCCAGATACGTGTTTCTGGATAAAACCCCCTAGAGGTCTGCTGCAAATTCTTTTTCAATACAACCAGATCATTGCAGATAATTGTATTACACAGGGTATTGATCCAAAATCGTTGTGCACCGGAAACATCTGAAAAAACATGATTATAGCTTTCTGTTTATTGTTCGTACATCATATAAGCAGGCTTTTGTGTGAATCACCTGTAAGAAAGGCAAGGTGGAAACATCAGAGAAATTACCTCTTTACAAGAATCTATTGATCACTTTAAATCAAAGAAGTATGTTTGACATAAGATTACCTGCCAGTTTGAACATTAGGTACACTATGTTATAGCCTGGGGCAGTTGTAAGTCTGACAAAGGGATTGTAAATAAAGCATGCAGCTGCTAGCGCCTCTGGCTTGGGATCAACCGAGGCTCAAGTCCAAGGCATAGGTAAACTTAAAATAATTTAACCCTTTTTTACCAGGACACTGTGGGTTAAAACAGACTATTAAAAAGAGTGGCTAAATAACCTTTCATATGTTTAAATAGGTATGCCAATTACAAAATGTGCACAGTTAAATCTCTTTACAAAATCAAAACTGATATGAATAAAATAAATTTTGGTAGATAATTCCATCACCAGGCAGCAGATCACACCTGTAAAGTACTTCTAAGAACTTCTAAAACATTTTAAAACGTCTATTTCTGGATAATACAGACAACGTTATTTCAAATAAAATTGACAGTGACTTAGTAAGTCCTGAAATTTGAATAAACTTCTTTTGACATACAAACGGTTGTCTTCCACATTAAAAAAAATCAACAGCTGAAAAACTTTAAATGCAAGAGGTAAGTATTACATGTAAAATATTTACCCTTCTTTTGATCTCAAATCCAGATTGAATACTTGGAGCCCACAGATAATTAACATTAATCAAATAATTAATTATATTACTTTTAATGAGACCAGCTATCACAGGAAAGTTACATACAAATGTATTTCAGAAATAAGTCAAAAAGAACTTACAAATAGAACTTAGTTATATATTATATTTTCTACTGAATGACGGCAGCTTAGGCCTGTCTGTACCAAAATTTTTCATTTTTCAGATGTGGAAGCAATCCTGTTATAAGTTGTATATCAGACTGCATTTTTTTAACATTTGTAGCCATTAATTACCATTTAACTCATTAGTTCACAGGAATTCAGATTCATTTGATACTCAGTAAATATGAGCTCTGCATGGTATGTACTGTTTCTTAAACATTCAGCTGTTAATGTTAGCTGTGTACCTTCCTGAGGCACAAATTTGAACAGTTTATATACACACTACTTTTTACTTACAGAAGTGGTGACTGTTGTGCTTTGTGAGAAGTGGGATTCTATTACTGTCAATACAAAAAAAAAAAAAAAAGCGATTTTTTACATAAATAAATTGATTTTTTGGATGTTCTGGATTAATGAATGCAGATATGATAGCTTAATTTAGATGCTGTGCGTATGGTGGACATTGTTGGACATTAAAGACAGTAAATGCAGAATCATGTTAACAGAGCCCAAATGTTTTTCCTTAAAGGTTTCTATCCATCCAAGCCTGGAAAATATGGTTTTCCAACTTCATCAAAACCTGGTGTACTTATCACTCTTTAATATTACACTACAGCACATTAAAAAAAAAAAGCTTTTATATTTATGATAGTGTGAACTCCTCTGTTATGGTCAGTGAACTGCTATCACTAAATGCTTCTTCATTTCTTAAATTTTCTGGTGTCAAATTTCAAAATAATTTGGATACTACATAATGAAGAGAATGTGTGATATAAAATGCTTGCTGTGAAGTGCTTGTTTAAATGATCAGTTTTATTCCACGATATCTTTAAACTGATAACTAAATGTGCCTATATGCCTGAAGCCACATATATAAAAGAGTATAAAAACAAATACATGTGTGTGGATTTATGTCTGCGCATGTACACATATATCCACTCACCTGCACAAACTCTTACCTGCACATACTAAGGGTCAAATATTTAAATTAAAACCTATGTACATATATCTTTTAGGAAAACGGTCAACAAAGAACAAAGGAAAAATGTCTTTGTCTTAAATCACTTTCTGAGAGAGCTGGCAATGTACAGCTATGGTTTCTTTTGGTCTAAGGAAAGATTGCCATCTATTGGATGACCTTGGAAAAAAACAGGTTTTTACAACATATGTGCTTTGTAATTCATGAAAAATCATAATGAAATTGAAGTCTTTGAGCTTAAATTGTATATGTTTATGATTACAAAATGGTAAAAAAGCTGCTATGTTTTGAAAACTGTGATTTTGAATTCTAGATTGACTTACATTGCAAAATATGAAGGCAATATGTGTTTGCTTTAGAATCAACTGAATACTGAATGTGTGTATATACAGTAAGATTTGGTAGCAGTTTAAATGTTTGCAAAATATTGAATCCACATTTCTTTATTTAAGTTTACTGGAATACAATGAAAGAGACTTAAGCTAGCTATTATTATATTTGTGATACATTTTCCTCTCAAGATTTGGAAGCTGGATGATGCTACTCTCCTGAAAACGATATTCGACCAGCTCTTACAGAGGGTTGCACTGCATTACATTTAAAACAAAAATATAACTCAGCTCGGGTTTAAAATATAATGCTTGCCTTCTTTTTCTTTTTCTTTTTTTTCTTTTTCTTTTTTTTTTTTTTTTTAATCTTTCAGCGCATGAACTTGCCAGTCAAGATGAAAAACTTCTTCTAATGGAATCCAGCTTGAAAGCAACTCAAGAGCAGCTAAGTGAGCAAATAGCAGGAACAGTTCGCCAAGAACAGAACAGTAGAAAATCACAGACAGAGCTGAAGACTCTGAGAGAATGTATTATAGCTTCTGAAGAAGAAATTAGTGATTACAAGTGAGTTACTGCTTTTTCAGTATTTGAGAAACAGAAGACATTAAAGTCAACAGTAAATCCTTTTAATATGTACTGTATTAATCCTTTTTCCCAGGTAAGATGTAGTGTAAATGTGTTCTATGACTTATTGAATAAACTACTAAATCTAAATGATTGATTAATGTATGCTTTAAAATATATTTTACACTTAAAAAATGAATGTTGAAAAAATACTATTGTCACTGGTCTCTTTTACTTTTGAAATGAAAAAAATTCTGTAGTGTTGAAGTAGAATAGTATGTGTACTTATTTATTACCTTTCTATTAATGGTATTCTCATCTTCTTTTTAGAGACCAAAGGTTACATATGGGTCTTGTTGTCTTTCTTTTTTTGTTAAAGAAGCTGCCTCTAAGCAAGACACTACCAAATTAAAGGAAATTTGATGTTTGAACTTTTAGTCACAACAGCAAGGCACATATGAGACTAACATAAACGAAAAAAATGCATAATGTATACTTTAGAAAAGTTTACACTTAGAAAAAGTACTTGTGATCTTATCAGCCAAACTTAGTATTTATTAGATTGAATGCTAACTCTCAAAATTGAATTAAAAAGTACCAATGTTCAGCAATAAGCTCTTATAAATTAGCTTAATGTTAACTATATTTTTATGTCAAGTCACAAACTGATTCACTATTCAGATTTTTAAGATATAGTGTATGATAAAAATTAATCACTTCAGCTGATTCTTTTTGTGTGCAAACAGATATTCTCTTATTACTAAAGTTATTTTATTTTAAGCAATCACTAAGTATACAGCAGAATCTCAAGGTGTTTTGTAATATCACAAACCACAAATGAATGCTTTATACAAGATAGCCTGGCTGTAAAAAGAAGTCAGTTCATTTGGTGGTGGACTGAGCATTAAAAGCTAAATGTTTTATCTCAGATTTGTGGCAAGCATCAAAGATTATCTCAACAAATCTCCTTTGAGAGAAGGCTTGCTAAATTCAGATACAATAAACCTCATGTGTCTAAAATCAAAATATGATAATGTGTGCTCGATGTAAATGCCTTTCAGACTGGAACTTCATTCTGTCTACAGGTCAAATGTTTTAAGGTAATTTTTCTGCTGAAGACTGGGAAAAGCTGCACCAAAAAAAGAAAAAAAACCCAAACATTGTCTTCAGTAATGTGTCTTCATGTCTTTAAATAAAATAGCTTGGTGGCTTTCAACCTGTAGTTATATCTCTAAAGACATTACTAGTACTTCTCTAGGGAGAATAGTGTCACTGATTCACTTTCCTAACCTATCTTGAATCTTTTGCCAGAGTGGATTTTCTTAACCATTTCAAGTAATTCCTCAGTTGCCAAAATGCCATGTTATACCAATTCTTGTAGATACTTCTTTGAAAATAAAAAGGTTACAAACTTCTAGGACTACTGGTTGTGGTAACATAGTGTGAGATAGTGGTAGGGGTGAAGGGATTGAAACTCCCAGCTGTAACTGATCGATTGTGTGATGAAATACAGCTTTTGAGAGAGCAGGAATTTTGTAAAAGTTCAGAGAAACGAGTTTCACTAATGTTGAAATAGAAGTCTGAATCATAATCATTAGAACAATTTCAGAGTGGCTTTTAAGAATAGTTTTATATTATAGTTCATGTGAAAAAATAAAACTTGAATGAATTTGCTAACATGCAAAAATTATTAACTAACCTACATTTTTCTGTTTTCTATATTTATTTGGTAACTTTGCAATTTTGTTACTTTAGTACACGAGCATAATAAACTTTGAGTTAGGGGAAGCTTTTCATAGCTCTATGGCTTATCAAAATTATATTTTTATCGACTCTTAGGTTAAAGTTTAACCATAAATATGTGATACTGTTTCTTTTAAAAAATATTCAGACTCATTACTGCAGGATCACAGTCAGTGAAATATTTGTTGAATCTGGAAAATTAAAACTGCAGATTTAAAACAACTGTTTTAATAAAGTTGAACTAATAAACCTAAAAACTGAAGAAAAAAATAGAGATTTTAAATATTGAAATTCCCTTTTAAATCAACATCTTAGTGTGTACCTGAAAATAGTCATGCTGTGCCAGTCAGTATCTGCTCTCTTCTGTTCCTTGGGAGACAGAAAGAACAATGGATCTCTGTCCCCTGGGTCTCCTGGGACAGGGAATGTCATCAAGGTTATGTTCAGTCACTATGAAGGGTACTGCATGTGTTGTAAAGTAGCATCCCTTTGGTGCTGACTTATTCAAAGTCATACAGTCCTGGACTTCACCTACCTTCCTATTTACTTTGGGAATCTGGAAATGCAGCTGGTATCAGGGTGAGAGCATAGGAACAATACAAAGCAAAATGCAGCGCAGCATAAATTGGTCAGTTAAAACTACACGGAGAGCTGATATTCTGCTACAGCTGTCGTGGGGCCTTTGAAGGGAAAAGTCCATTTCTATATGCATTTATTTCCTTGTTGTGAACTTGTACATTAAAATTATTTTTCCTGAAAGTGGTGAAAGAAGGATATGGTTGACTAGGATTTAAAAACAACAAAAGGTCCATTACATTAATTAATTTACCAGAATAAAAATATTTAGTTTTAAAATAGAATAAAAATATTTTCTGTTAATTTTACAGGATGCCCAAAATATATATATATATTTCAGAGGGAAACAATTGAAAGTTTTTAGAAGTCACAAGCTTTGTTTGTTGTATACTTATCCTGGATGAAATAAACCTAAGGTAGCCCTTCCCTCCCCCCAATATAAGCCTGTTACACTTGAAAGATTTGTTCAGAATGTCCAGTGGGAACCTGGAAATCGTAATAATTTGTAGTATCGATTGTGTGAAGCTATGCAGCTGGGGCCTCTAGTGAATAGACAGGAATAGACATTTTATTGATTAACTTTTACAGTCATATTTTCAGGACTCTGCTGCAACATAATTTTCACTTCCCAGCTTTGTGCTGCTGCATCATGAAACTTGGATTCTTCTCTCTTAACATTTACCCACCCGAGGGAAACAGTATGGACTTGTCTTTTTTTAAGCTGTGCTCTGCAGAAATGCATAATATTTTGTGCAGTGAATTCTTCTAAATTTCCCTTCTGCTGTCACAATAAATTGAAAAATCTTCAGAAGTTATATCAGTAAGTATTGCAAAAGTTGAACCCCCGCCCAACCATATACTAGATGCTATTGTGTAATACCTTCTAGCAATTCTTATCCTCCTTTGCATTTTTGTTTTTATTTTCTAAGCGACCAAGATTGAGGGAAAAGCAACCCTCCTGCTTTCACCAAAAAACTCCAGAAGTGCTTAACGGAATTTACCCCATAATGAAATAGGTGCTTGTATTAGTTAGTGGAATTGAAAAAAGAGAAAACAGAATGTTCCCCTGAAAATCTGAAATGAATTATCTGTTGAAAATGATTTTTTTTTCAGGAATGACACTCTGCATTAACTAAAATTCTTCATAAAAATACTGAGAGGGCAGGATTTCAGTACAATTACTAATCAGCCGTTTTAGAAAAATAGAACTATATGTACTGAAGTCTTAAATAGGCAGATCTGAGAAATGCTTATTTTGCATTTCTGAAATTATTCCTTTCCAGAAAAGAATAGAAATGGCATTGTGCCATTGTGCAAGGAACTGTTGCATATTTGCTGCTTTTTTCAGTAAGCACTACATTCTGCGTTAGATGCCTAAGCCATTTCTCTTTCATACACATACAGAATCACCAGTGAAAATCCTGATCTGCTTTTCTTCATTTAGTGACTGTTTATTATTAGTTAGTTTGTGTGCTTACTTTCACTTGGACCATGTTTTTAGCATAGATTTAATAATGACTTTCACAAAATAGACCAGATATTCACCACCATCATGACTGGTGCTGATATGATTTAAAACTCTATCAGCCTGTCATTTTTTCTAAGTTATATTAATGTCAATGTCTTTTAATTATACAAATGTTTAAGATATTTGTGGTCATGTCCCCTTTTGTCCTTCCCTGCTCATCACAAGCGTCACGGTGTGCACCATATAGAGCTACAAGTGAGAGAGAAATGTTCCCAGACATTACAAAAGGTTTAGTTTGTTTGCCATTGTCAAACTTATGATTGAGTAATTACTATTTTTTCTCAAAAAAATCAGTTAAAGTGTGGAGAACTTTAAGGTAAGAATAACAACATCAAGAGGAAGAACAGCAGCTTCTTAAGGCCTCAGTGTTCATTGGACCCTCAGTAACATGGAATAAGCAGAAATAAACTCAATCAGGTGAAGAACTAAAAAATTTAAAGAAGTGGGTAATTTTTTTTTATGTCTGGAAAAATCATGTATTATTTAGTAAGCTGAGTAAAGATGTTAATGGCATTCTAGGCCTCAGTCTTTCAAACATGTATGAATGGCAACATTGTCACAAAATCAACTACCCCATAAACATGTGAAAAGCTATTCACAAGTTTGCAAGACTGAAGATGAAAACTGGTTCAGTGTCAAGTATCACTCATTATTTTCTTTTGTAGTTGTGATGCTTTATTATAGAATTTAAGTAGTGAATTATGATGTAAGCATTACCGGAAATCAGTGAAGTGACTGACTCTGTATTTTAATTCAGATTAATTTAATGGAAATCCACATGAATATTTTGTGTGTGTGTAATTTAGTCAAAGAAAAGGAAATGGTATTCCCTTTTCAGAACATTTGTGTAGATGTTTAAATGAGATGAAAGTAGTAATTCAGTAAGTTTTGTATGTTCTAGGTAGATAATCCCCTAAGTGCTCAGGACTCTGTGAAAAGCATGTTAACTGCATTGTTAGATCTTATATTTAGTTTGTTATTCCTTTTCTATTTTTCTATTTATGATAAGGCTTCTTACAGCTGTGATGACCTTTTCATTATGAATTAAGGAAGGTAAATTTCTATAACAAAATATTTATCAGAAAGTCAAAATCATTATACTGTATAAACTCAGGACTAGATACAGTTCCTGAATTTGATGGGAGAATTCTAAGCTTTACCGTGACATAGCTGGAGGCTGGTTGGTTCCATTACTTTATCTGTTTCTCTCAGAGAAATGGAAAATCTGAAAAAAATTAATAAGATGGTACTACTTAGTTTGATTTTCATGCAGAGGTCATAAAACTATGAACATAAAACTATAAAGTTACAGTTAAGAAGTTCACAAACCATTTGTTTTCTAAATATTACTAGAAAAATAAAGACCTAAAGTAAGTGAAAACTTGTATTTATTGAATTTCACAGTACCTATGACACAAATACTTAATTAAATCAATTAATAACAATAATATAGGAGATGACTGTCCAGATATAGGATATGACGCTATACATTTGTGTCTTCACAGATGCTACAGTTACTACTGGGAAAAGCTGAATCGATTGCAGTGGAAATCTACCTGACAGTAAGCATTGGCAGTGGCAGGCAAAATTATTTAAGAAAAGAGAATATAAAAGTAAGAAAGACAGATGGACTCATAAGAGTGAAATACAAATAGTCTGAATCAGGATTGATTTCAACATAATGTGGTGGAGGAATCCCCATTTATTGATCAACTTTAAAGCTCATGCACAGCACTTAAAAAGATAAAGTAAGCAAGGTCAGATAATCAAAGCATTTAAATAGTAAAAACAGCAACTGCCACTGTAGACTGCTAAAATAAATCCATAATACAAATTGCTTTAGCAAAAAGTGGATGAGCAGCTGATCTTCCTATTGAACTTTTATACTGTTCAGTGACCACACTGGGAAAAGGATTGGGAGAAATGCTTGAAGATCAATATTGAGTGAGATGTAGCAGGGATTCATTCTGGACATGAAAGAATTACAAGTATGAGAGAAGAGATGTTGAGGAAATCTCATCGAGAAGGGACTGTTCTTTTAAAATATCACACATATTATATGAACATGACATTAGTTCATATTCTACTATGATCTCCGAGCATTGAAGGCTTATTAAATCAGAAATTTAGTTATAGCAAAACATGAAAATAGCACAAAGAGAACTAATAATTACTTCCAAGAATTTAATAACTTCTGTCTTCAAAACAAGGAGACTTTTAAACATATTAATTGATAAAGTATACAGTTGAGGTTGATACTTTCCAGCCATATGTATTTCAGGGTTTTTCCTGAATAGAAATGACAAATCAGATTTATTTTTTTTTAATGCTATTGCTTTTTCAATATGCATCTGTAATTAACAAATTTAATGTAACTATTATTTCTATAAATCTGTTCTAAATTGCATTTTCATAGACATTTTGAATGTTTTGTAGAAACTAGAATGATCTATTGTGAGTGCTCTAAATTTCAATTCCTCCTAAACATTTATAGGAATTTAATTTAAAAATAGACATTAAAATGTGTTATAGCTTTCATTTTTCACGTTAATTTTACCAGCACTGTTTGAAAACCATTTATGAGAAAAAAATACTAGATGTAGTACTACAGTAACTCGTTTCATATACGTTGTATTCATTCACAGTTATATTCTATCATTACCTGAGAAGTAATGCATTTTCATGGAAAAATTGCCCCTTTTAAATGTAGAATCCTGCTTTTAAAAAATTTCTTTGACTGTAATCTTCCTTTCATTTCAGGTTTTGCCCTACTTATAAAAAAGGGGTTATTTTTTAGAAAGGAACAGTTCAAGATTTGAAGGTATTTGTGTTTGAAACAATAAAAAAAAATTAAAACTTGACTGTTTCAAGGGTATACTTTATACATATATATATGTATATATACACGTAAGAGAGCATTCATGTTTTCTTTGAAGGCCTATTCAGTGGAATACGTCAGAGGAAGTGATTCCCAAAATCATAAAGTTTGTCCGCTATGATAACTATACAGTACACTTTCTTGTAATGAATAGTTATTTGTAACTAACATTAGCTCCATATTTGCTGCATGAATTGCTGATTACAGCAATTTCAATGGCAAAATTGTGAAACAATGTTCACAGTTGTCAGAGAAAGGTCAGCTTATTTGCATTTGTTAGGAAGTTGGAGGGCCATACAGTATTCTCTGCCTTTGGGATGCTTATAGTTATTGATTTGTGTATAGCTGTAGTAAAAATTAATTAGTATTATATTTCTCTTACCATTGGAGGCTGTAAAGTAATAATTAGAAAAATAACAACAAAGTTCTACATCAAAAAACTTAGAACCAGCAAATCAAACAATTGTCATTTTTTAAAATTAAAATTGTTAGATTTAAATTATTTTAAATAATCTCTTTAGAATAGCCCGAGGAAATATCTTAGAGAACTTTTTTAATACCCACAGTACTTTCATTTGCACGAAAATACATTGGTGCTTACATTAATGTGACATAAAATATTCAAAATTTTCTATCTAGGAGTGATTTTAAAGATGCTTATAAACCCAGAAAACATTTAATTATATGCCTAACTTTCCTTATAGAGCAAACTTTTCTTATATAACAGTATAATTGCTAACTTCAAAATTTTATTTAAGCATATGAATAATCCTGTTCTAATAAATGTTTTTACTTTTGTACTCTACTTAGTAAAGACCTTTCAAGATTAAGAGCTATATGAAATAGTACAGAAATGTTATAGCCATGTTGACTGCTAGCTCCTTAGGTCTGAAAAATCTGAGCAGTGTCTTCAAAAAAGTCAACAATATGGGACCAGGAAAAGCAAATTGTCCAACTCAGATGACACTTTGTGCGAATAGAGAGAGGTGGGGAACTTAAGATTTACACATACCAATGATGCTCAGATGGTATGCATTCATTTATCTGAAATCCTGTTTGTATTCTATTGAGATATACTGTACATGGATAGTGCATATTTCTGTGAACTTTTAACACTTCAAATGGATTAGAACGTCTTATTTTGATCATATCCATATTGTTCGTTGTGATAAGATTAGGTCCTGACTCATTAAAAAATGTTTGGCTTATTTCCACTACATTCAAATATGTTTTAAGTAGAAAAATATAGAATGCAATTTTCCATATTGTGCATAGATAACACATGTTTGAGATTAATCAAATCATAGTCACCTCTAATTAACAGCAGGGAGCAATTCCAACATGGGACAGAGCCAGATGACAAAGAAATGAAGCATATATTTAAAAGATGCAGCATACTAAGAAAAGAAAAATAGGTTATGACTGCCTTAAGAATACTGAAAAGTTTTTAAACCTGTGGTTTTGTGTGTGTGATTAATACAAACTGACAAGTAGCCCAAGTTTTGTTTTACTTTGGTGTTTTTTTTCTGTTTGTTTGCTTGTTTTTTTCAGAACCAAACAGTTATGTAGGTAAATATTAAGTATTCTTTTCAAAATCTGTATTTTTGTCTTCACCCTCTGTGATTACTAGATTAAAAAAAAAAAAAAAAAAAAGACCTTTGCAAATTCAGATCAGCAGCTTTTGTTGCAATTTATGGAAATTTCTTATTTGTACACCAAAATTCTGTCACATACCTCAGTCCTTGCTTAGCACCACAGGAAAGGCCATGATCAAGGAATTGATCACAGATGTACATTTAGGTAAATTGCCTGCAGGACACTTTCCTCTTGTGTTGTTGGATTAGGAAGTTGTATAGTTCATGAAAAAGAAAACTCTAAGAAAAAAAAAAAAATAAAGTGGGCATTTGATGAGGACAGTTGAATACTGAACTGGAGAACTAGATATTTTCCTGGCCTCTCCGACAGAAATCAAGCAAGATACTTAATCTAAACTTTTCTGAATATCCAATCTGCCATCTGATCTGTAGCAGACTGAGCCTTCCAAAGTACAACTGTAGCCAATGATAATTTGCTTTGAACAGTTAACAATCTTTACAAAGATGCATTAACAAAAGATGTGAGAAAACAAGGTTCAGTTCTGTCCTTTGTCAGACTGGGGATTTGAGCCAAGGTCATCCACATTTCAAGGGAAGACAATAGTGTCTGAGTACATACAAGTTTTTCTGTCTCTCTTTGATTCAATAAGTGCTAAAATTGCCTATGAAAAGGGGAAGACTGCAAGAATGACTGAGAGCAGTCCTTCTCAGAATAAAATGGAGTGATATTGGTTTAAACCAAACTAAAGGAGAAATTCATGTGTTTTCTCATATCTTGAATGAACATTCTGATAGAAAGTGATTTCACATTTTGTTTTTCCTTTATGTAAGCCTCCTTATCTTCTTTTACCCCACGTCCCCAAATCTGTTTACTTCAACTGCCTATCTGTAAAATTATAATAGAGCTATATTCTAACGTCACGGGATGCTGATATTTATGAAATACCCAGACACCACTTTGCTGAAAATCAGTGGCTCTGTTTATACTTTCTTTTTAGTTGTGTCAGCATGTGAGCCCTGTGTTTTTAGTTCAAATTCTGCAAGCTGGTGCATATTGACATTGTCTGTAGGGTGCAGATTCAGAATTTGCCATTGAATGGTCTAGAAGTTTGTTCCAGGATCTTGTTTCGGACTTAACTAGTTTGCGCAATGTGCATGATCGAGGAATTGAAAAAAAAAAAAAAGTTTGAATTAATTTGAAGTTTATGAGCCAAGGGTTTTTTTCATTCAACTGAATTTCTTCTTGACATCATCTTGCTGAAACTGGTAAAAGTATGCAAAGGCTTTTTGGCTCATAGACATCACATGAAACTTTGAAAATAACAACTCTAATGAAATAAATTTAACCTTGACATAAACTTAATTCTAGCTTTCCTAGAATATTCAAAGCTGTACTGTGTTTTAGTCCTTGAATGATAAGTATCAGCAATATCATGGAAAAATTCAAAATAATTTTTTAAAACAATCAAAAAAAATCTTGTTCTTTTTCTTGATTTTTTTTCAATAATATGCTCAGATTTATGAGGAATGGACTTTAAATTACCATCTACTGTTATCATCAATAAAAGCTATAACAGTACCTTTTTCTAAAATCAAGAGAAGAGGCTGGAGTTCTGTTTGATTTAAGTTTTGATTTTAACTTACCTGATTTATGTTAATTTGGTGTTCCCTTTAAGAGAGATATTTCAGTTGTCAGAGCTCATAGTGGCAATGTATGTTATTCTTCTAAGTCCAGAACCCCTAGGATCATAATGGGACCCTTCTTAATGCCTCTAAAAGACCTCTAGGCCTCCAAAAAACCACTAGTGTGTTTTGAAGTACAAACTTTTGTCATAGGTCATTAAAATACTAAGTCCATCCTTGTAATTATAGATTTCTCACCAGACTTGAATGTTCTGTGGTCGACAGTATTGTCAGCTGCTGTTAATAGTATTTCCTTCAGTTCTTACCAATTATGAATGGAATTTCTCTGAGTGGCTTTGTTTTTTTTTTTTTGTTCGCAGCTATAGAGCAAAATTTTATCAGTGGATCTCATGGCCAAAGAATTTCTTATGCAGGGTTGTAAGATTTGCAATTTTAAATCTAACAAAAAGTCTGTTTAGCCAAATGATCTGTCAGATAAATCTCCAAAAGGAAATATACCTCTAAATCTACTTTCACCTTATTTCAGAAGGAGAAACATATAGAGGCAGGCCACATCAGATGTGTAGCGGAAGTGGCTTAGTACTTGCATATGCTCAGTGATACTGTAATTACTTACATTCTACAAGGCATACAGTCCAGAAAGGGAAAGGTAACCTAGAGGAATCATCAGACAATACCTTTTTTGATACCTAAACTAACTTCATAACAAAACTATATTTTATCATGTAGCCATTGACTCTGTGATATTTGAAGATAAACTATTTCTTCCTGGAGCACTGAAGTGTGTTTTATACTATATGGCTGCTCTTAAAACTTGAACAAGCTATTTCCTTGCAAGCTAGGAAGTATTCTAGTAAGACTCAGCCAACCCCTGAAGCATGCTTTGAAAGAGTTTCTTTTTCAGGTATGCTTAGGAACATATATTGGGAATGTGTTCAGATATGATGACTGATAGTCCTTTATGACTATTTTTAAAATTAATGCCTAATTTGACAAAATTTTCCTGCATTTCTGGAGAGGATCTTTGGAAGTGTAGTCACCAGACACTTGCCAGTGAGTAATGAAGAAGATGAAATATTTGTTTTCTTGATACTGGCTCCTTTAAGAAGCTTTTTCACATATAGATTCCACAATTATTCTCTCATTCCCACGCACCTGATTTTTTCAGCATAAGACACTCTGATGAGGATCTGGGTACTCTGAAGAGTGAAGTAGGTTTCTATAAAGATACATAAGGTGCTAGTGAGATGATCCTGAGTTTGCATATATGGGGTGCACACTCCAAAACTGTTACTTAGGAGATGAGAAGCGTCTCAGGGAACTCACCTTAGTTGTACAATAATCAACTGTTTCTGCTGGTATATTTGCTTAAGAGCTAGTCAGTATTTCCAGGAAAAAAGTTTTCTGTAGCTTTCTTTTCCAATTATGTTTTCAAATATTGAGATAGAACAGTATGTGGGAAGGCAAGTAACAGTTCAGGAAGTTTATCATAACATTATATATTCATCATTTTTTACAGAAAAATTAAAAATATTAACTCCTACACCTAATATTTTTTTGTCTTTTACTACCACTTTATCTTGTCACTGGAAGAAGAGGAACACAGTGACTACCTGGTCTCTGAATAAGAAACGTCTTTATTATTAAAACAGTCCAAGTAGTGTGAAAGACATATATTTTCCAGAAGTATTGAGATATTTTATCTAATTCTGCTGTCATTTTTTGCTTGCACACAACAAGAAATTGATGGTGACCTCTACTGTAAGGGAATATTAAGTCTTCACACTTTGGGAAAAGCATTTAGAAGTACTCTTTGCCAGAAAAGAAGCTGATCAGAAATCTGAGATAAGCAGACAGTTTGTCAGGAAAAATACAGACATCCATCTGTGTTAAGTTGCAACCTTATAGAATCTAGCCCAAAATTTCAAAAGTTATGGCATGAGGTTTGACTGAATATTGAACTGACACAATACTATTTGGTTACAGAAGCTAAGTAGCGTCATCAAATGACTTGGAACCTGGACACTTATTCAGTTGGGACTTGTTTCTAAAGAGACTCCCTAGAGTTATAGGAACTATAAGTTCAGTCTGGGTTACATATCTTTGAATTTCTTCTTCTACAGGCCATTAATGCCCTCTGTAGTGGGCAAAAAAGAGTATGATTTTCTACGACAGTCTATTCGTGCTGAATTGTATGGTCATCTAGACCTGTTTATATTACTAACATGGGCTGCAAAGCTGGTTAGGTGGAGAAGTAGAAGCAGTTTTCGTTTATGCCCAAGTGGATGACTTCATGTCTTGTTCTTGTCCCATGAAAAGTCAACAGAATTTGGTGATAGAGAAAAAAAAAAATTTCTAATGTATGAACTCAAAGTACTATGAAAGCAGTACGTTTCTGTGGAAACCTTAAAAAATATAATATTTTTTAGCCATGATTTTTTTGTGGGAAAAACAATGATGATTTATGATATATAAGCATCAAAACTCCTAATTATTAAATATACTTTCCAGATTACATAACACATAAATATTCAGTATATAAAAAGGTGGAAATACCTTTTTTTTTTACTACTACTGGAAAAAGGATTGTCATCATCCAATTTTGAATATATACAAATTAATGTGTTGAAATCTCTAAAACCATTAATTTTTAGAAGTTTATAATTGTTACTCTACTCAGGCCTACTTTCAGAAACTGTTCAAGGAAGTGACAAATTAATTTTTAAAGCCCTCACTCCTATAAATATCTCTGTCTGCCCAATAAGTAGTGTTAATAATTAATAAGTTTTAGTAATGTGTAAAGACACACAACATTAGTACAAAAACGTAAAAGAAAAATACTTACATGAAGCATTAGCAGTAATACTATTGAAAATATCATTTGCACTTAACTTTGTTAATGAAATTAAAGTTCTAATGTTTCACAACATCATGGGACACTTCTATAGAACTTCATAATCACCTTCAGTTTGCACTGTTATAAGTAGTTTCATTATCTAATATCTCATGGTATTCCTGGATTAAAAAAACCAAAAGAAATAGTACACATTTTAAAGAACATATGAATAATAGTTGTGGTGATAACAACATCTAACTCTTACCTGGAACTTTACATTAAGAGATTTCCTACTTTGCTAAGAACTTGCAATTTAATTTAAATTAAGAAAATAATAGGATTTCATGTATATGTGTGTATTTATATATGTATTTTGGGAGTATAAAATCTATTTTTATAGATAAGGATTTTTGAGCATTGGATAGTGAAGTGTCTTGATCTAGGTATCAGAAAAAAAAAAAAAACAACAAAAAAAACCAACAAAACAAAACATTTGAATACAGGGACAAGAAGAAGACCAAGATATAACAAAATCAAATGATCATGTGAACTCACAGGAGCCAGTTACTGTACAGCAAATCCCACTGTGTATGGACCGAGGGTCTATGGAAAGAATAAAAACAAAAACAAAAACTAAAAATCCCAAACCAACCAACAAAACAGTGACTTTTTTGTTTTTCTTTCAGTGAAAAAGAGAATAGGCTACTTTATGCTTACTGAAGGGAATAAAAAAATGCACACATTCTGAAAACATTTGTGTTCTGTTTTACTTCACAGTGATTTTCTTGCCCACTCTGGAGATTTGGGCTAAATTCATTTTCTATTGATAAGGCCAAGTAAACTGCAAGAAAACTGGTTGTTTTTCCCCCTCTCTTGCACGTGTATTTCTTGAGAGGAATGCCTTTTGGTTTGTTTGTTTATTTGCTTTTACTTTTAACTTGACATAGCTGTGTAAAAAATAATGTAATTTGATTGGTCATAATTTCCATCCCTGTAATTAATAAGCAGGGATGAAAGGAATTGAGAGTAGTGGAAAAATATAATAAAATGTTTGTTTAAATTGGATACTTCTAGAAAAATAAATAAAGCTTTGACAGGAATGAAAACTTTCCCATCTAATTTATACCATATAATCTAAACTGGTTTTAAGCTTAAAAAGCATGAAAATCACATAGTGAAACTGGAATAGATTGGCCAGACACAGGAAAAACACAGCCATTTACAGGAGGAGTTTTTAGACGAGCAGTCTAAGCTCAAAATTTTCCAGCTGGACTGTGGTGCAGAGGAAAAACTGATAAAATACCACAGTACTCAGGCAATAGCCTTGCTACAGCATATGAAATTGAAGTTTAGTATTTGAAGTAATATAAGTGAATGTTCTTAGAGGATCTTTCCACTGGATAAGGAAATACGATTTAAATAACTTTAGCTATAAAACGCACTTTCAACACAATCATGAGAAATATTGCTGAAAATATTTACTCAACATAAAAGAACATTCCTTCTTTTTAAACTCTTGTGGATGATGTTCATCTTCTCTAACTTTAGGTGTCTAATGTCTGGGTGGGAAGATATGTAGTAGGTATCTAAGTTCCCCTTATGGTCATTTGAGACATAATCAATTCAGGGAGTAGAATCAAAGGCTGAATAAATACTGAGCTGATCAAGTATTAAAGTCTGTTTTCAGATGAGCTAAAAATCTCTCCAGATGACCATATGACCAGGCTTCCTCTTAATGGAAGGGAAATGTAAGTATACAGTCACACACAATCATCTAAATGCAGATGTCCAAATTTAGACGAGAACAATCTGATCTGATGAGTTACCTTTCCCCAACAATTTGCTAAATGATACAGAATCATTTTATTTATTTTTTATTTTATTTATTTTTTCCACCCTTGTGTTACCAGAAGGGACTAATGGAAATGGATTATTCGCTGTATTATTTCACTACACTAGTGTGTTAATTCTGGAGCATGACTGAGTCTTGAACAGAAAGCATATAATAAAGTTTATTCAACTGAAATGGTTGACACCTGTGGGCTGTATGGTAGTAAAGGGTTCCCATTGAAAACGTTCAAGCTTTCAGGAGTGGGGGGAGGAAGTTACTTAGTGAAGGAAACAAGCAAGTTTTCATTTGTCAAGGTTTCATTTTCTGGAAATATTAGTTGAAGAAATACTGCACAAAATTTGGATTAAATTTTTCACTTAGTTTTATGATATATGTTTGGCATTTCCAGTATTTTTAACATATAATGTCATTAGGGTATTTAAAAAAAATACAAGAAGTTGCTAGGCATTTGCTTAAGTTTTTTTTTTAATAAGGTGGTTTGAGAGTTTAGAACGATCTAATGTAAAGATAAATATGCAGTGACAATTCAATCAAACAATTGTAACAGTTACTTGTAATAAAGCTAGGGTTATCAATGTATCATAACACAAATTACTTTATGAATACTGCTTCTCCCCAGATAGAGGCAAATTGCTACTGGGAGCAACTGGTTTCATTAAGCTTCTGAATTAGTCAGTTCCCAACCTAAGTAACGTGGGAAGGTACAGTGAAGGTTTCGTCTCTCTGAAGACTTTATTTATTATCTTTACTTATGTAAAGAGTTCATTAGAAATACTTTCACATTGAAATATGGTAACTTTTTAGCCTCCTTTTAATGTAGTCATGCAAGTCTTTAACTACCAGACATAAAACTGCTTAATTCTGCAGATATTAATGGATTCATATGTCATAAAGCCAGCAGAAACACTATAATAGAGTCTCATATTTGGTACAATGAAGGCCATGGGACTTCACTGAATTAAGTAGTACCTCACATCTAAGTAACTGTGATCAAAATGCAGCATGTTAAAATACAGCACATAATTTTTTTTTAATACATTCTTGACTAAAAATAGTCAGTGTTACAGAATTCATGACAATCCTTCATAAGTTGTCTCAATAATTCTAGCTTTTGGAAACATGCAGCATGTTGATCCTGTGTCTTTTTAGCCTTGTATGCAGAATGACATATGAAGCCTAATACATAACAAAAGTATTTTGTTTTATTGTGTTTATCAATAATATTTGAAATCTCATAAAATCAATACAGCAGATAGTAGAATAAGAGGAATTTACAGTACATCCACAGTAATTTCTAGTAATTATATTAATGTACATTTGTTTTTTGTAACTACAGTTAGTGCAAACTAGTGTGAATTTATTATATCAGCTCTTCTGACAGATTGGTTGGAATAGATGAGTAACTGCCAAGGTGGAATTGTTTGAATCCCACTCTTAAGTCCTAAAAAGTATTAGTACAGAATCAGTAGAGCATTAGACCATTCATTTCTATTTTTTTAAGAACCTTTCAAGGTTTCTAAGACCACAAAACCTAAAAATGGTATGGAATTTTTTTCTAATACTGCTTCAAAAATTCTTAGGTATGCTCTACCTCGGCAAGTTAAAACATATCTATAGCTCTGTGGTTGCAATCATTTTTATCCTAAGCCTAGATACTGTATAATCCATTGTTACTTTTTATTTCCTTAATTTCTTTCTTCTTTTTTTTTTTTTTTTTCTTTTTTGGGGGGGACGGTCAGGAGTGGGGCAGGGTGGGAAGGGAGGGATATTTATGTAATGCTATTGAACAAATTACAGAAAACATCATGTTTTTATAGTCAGAGAATCACAGAAAGGTTAGGGTTGGAAGAGACCTCTGGATATCATCTATTTCAACCCACCTGCTAAAAGAGGTTCACCTAGGGCATAGCACACGAATGCACCCAAACGGGTCTTGAATGTCTCCAGAGAAGGAGACTTCACAACCTTTCTGGGCAGCCTGTTCCAGTGCTCTGGCACCCTCAAAGTAAAGAAGTTTCTCCTCATGTTTAGATGGAACCTCCTTTGCTTCAGTCTGTGCCTGTTACCCCTCATTCTGTCACTGGGCACCACTGAAAGGAATCTGGTCCCATAGTCTTGACATCCACCCTTGAGATACTTACGGGCATTGATAAGATCCTCTCTCAGCCTTCTCTTCTCCAGGCTCAACAGACTCAGCTCTCTCAGTCTCTCCTCATAAGAAAGATGGTCTAGGCCCCTAAGCATCTTCGTTTCCCTAAACACATGCATGGTGAATAATTTCTCTCTTATATCCTATCTAAATATAAACTCTTTCAGTTTAAACCCATTACCCCTTGTCCTATCGCTACATGCCCTCTCCAACTTTCTTGTAGGCCCCCTTTAGGTACTGAAAGGTGGCTATAATGTGGCTCAGGAGTCTTCTGCAGGATCAACAACTCCAGCTCTTTCAGGCTGTCTTCATAGGAGAGATGCTTCAGCCCTCTGATTGTCTTCATGGTGCTCTTCTGGACTCATGCTGTCAGGTTCATGTCCTTCATATGTTTGGGGCCCCAGAGCTGAATGTAGTACTCCTGCTGGCTTCTCCTGAGAATGGAGAGAGGGGAAGAATCACCTCCTTAGACTTGCTGGTCACGCTTCTTTTGGTGAAGCCTAGGATATTGTTTGCTTTCTGGGCTGCAAGTGCAAATTGCCAGGTCATGTCGAGCTTCTCATCACCCAGTATCCCCAAGTCCTTCTCCTCAGTGCTACCTTCAATCCGTTCTCAGCCTAGCCTATATTTGTGCTTGGGATTGCCATGACCTTGCACTTGGCCTTATTGAACTTCATGAGGTTCACATGGGCCCACCTCTCAAGACTGTTAAGGTCCCTCTGGATGGCAGCTGTTTCCTCCAGCATGCTGACTGCACCACACAGGTTAGTAACATCACTAACTTCCTGAGGGTGCACTTAATCCCACTGTCCATGTCATCAACAAAGATATTAAACAGTGCTGGTCCCAATACTGACCCCTGAAGAACATCACTTGTCACTGGTCTCCACTTGGGCATGGATTGTTGACTGAAACTCTTTGAGTGCAGCCATCTATCAAATTCCTGCCCCAGAGTTCTCCATCTGTGAAATTCATGCCTCTCCAATATAGAGAAAAGGATGTCATGTGGGACAGTGTTAAATGCTCTGCAAAAGTCCAGGTAGATAACATCAGTTGCTCTTCCCTTATCCACCAGTGCTGTAACCCCATCATAGTAGGCCACCACATTTGCAGGGATGATTTAACTTCATTCAGACTTCATGGTTTCTGCATTTTTGCATGTAGTAGAATGTTTGTTGTTAAACCATATTGTAAATGAGAAAAGTCAAACAAAGAGAGAAATTTTCAGAGTGAGAAACCAGGACATTGATTTACATATTGATTTAATACCGAATAAGACAATACCTAATAAAAAAAAAAGTTTCATTTGTTTTCTTGTTGCTATCTACTGTTACTGTCGTTCTATCAATATATATTATATTGTAGTCTTTTTTGTTGCTAAAGGATGGTATTTTGAACATCTTCTAACTACTCTACCTTTTTCAAGCATAGCTTTATCTTTTAAAATGATAGTGTACCTTAGTTACACCAGTAAACTGACTTGTGGTTGAGACGCATTCTGATAGAGGTGATTATAATATCTGTACAAAGTAGAATTAAGGTCACATTGTCCACATGACTATGAAGACTCTTTCTTTCATTTCTCTTTATTATTCTTTAATCAGGACTATTGCTTGTAAGTCATGTGAGACCATTCTCCAAAATGCATGTCAGTGAATAATTGATCCCTAATTTGGTATAAATTCTGGAGAGTTTCAAGGCATCCACAGAATATATACTACTTAGAAGTGACCTGAATAAGGGGTTTGAGTATTTTTGTTTATGCTTCTGCCGTATCATTTCTGCTTATGTAACATTTTAGTTTCAATATCTAAAATAATTTAGAAATTACTGATTTCATTTACTATATTTTTCTCTTTGTTCCTCAATAATCTTTTTATTTTCCAGGTTAACTTCAAGAAATCCGTAGAGATCTACAGGCAAATACCTTACTTCAAAATGAAAATTTCTAGAATTACAGCCATTATGTACTTACACAGCTGCCTGACATACTATGTACTGTATCCACTCTATAACAATTTATGCTTATTGAAATTTGGATGTAGAATAGTTGATGTCTTTTATGATACATCACTTCAAGACTTTCATCTTTTAGGTCAAATATAACTGAAGAAATATCTTGGGCTTGGTAAATTGACTTTGCACCACACAAGGTAACTACACAATGAAGTAATGTTAATTTAATGACAATGTTATGATATTAGAGGAATTCAAGTCTGTTCATATGTGAGAACGCATGTTAGGACTAGAGAAACTCCTTCAAAATAAGCAATGCCTTATGTCTTACATAACTTGGGAGGGAAACCATCTAAGGTAGGACCTTCTTCCCTCTTTTTATTCCATCAGTGTGTGGACGTGATTTCTGTTACGCTTTACTTATAAGTTTAGTAAAGATAATAGTTCAGTAAGATTACACCTTCTGGAACAGTTCCACAGCCATTGTGACAACTAAAGAACTGAAATACACAATATCTATTTCAGTTTTTATGATCTATATTAAATATACATTTTGATGGCAGCCAGTTAATATTTGATAGAGGGGGAAAAGCCCTATTTGTTCACAAATATAATCCACATACCTGATTTTTCATTTCCTTCTTTGGAGATATTGTCCCACAAAATATACACTGTTCTTGACAAAGTCTTTCCTGTTTTTTTTTCCTTTATTGTTTTTGGGGAATATTAGGTCATGCTTGCAGATGGGGAAGAATAAAGGATGAGTAAATATTTTACATTGAGAAAACATCATGATTTCATGCAGCATTTGGTGATAGAGAGAAAAAACTGAAGCTTGTCTAGCTCATTGCATTCAGGCTGGATTTAGGAAAAGATCTTTACAAACATAAATCTAAACAATCATGTGTATGTAAACATACAATAATGAGATACCTTTGCTGCAGAAGAAAAAAAAGTTTTTTAGTATTCACATTGGATGTCAAAGATATGATGAAATTACTAAAATATGTTATTTAACAGGAGAGAAGGAAATGTCACACAGTGATATTCAAGCACCTTTACTCTAAACTCTAAATTTAAGATACAGGGTGAGAAATTACAGACTGTGACCTCACATGCATTTTAGTGTGGAAAATCTGTTTACTTATCAAGTAATGAGTATATGAACCTCCTACAGGAAGATCAGATGATAGCCACCAAGATTTGCTGCCTGCAATTATTCTATATTTTTTCTTCAAATGGTTTTGTTTGGAGGCTGAGTTTTATGAAAAAATACTGGAAAGACTGCAAGGGGTCATTATTACATATACAGCACTAAGAAATCTGAATTCCTTCAGAAAGGAATATTTGTAATTTAAAGGGACAAAGGTAACCACGAGTGTATGTTGACAAGGTAATATTTTGTTTCATCATCCAGCATTGTGTACTCTTTTCCATAGAAAGTGTTGCACAGTTACAAATCAAAATATTTTTAAAAGCCTAAATATGACTACAGACTGTGTATTGTAATATAAATAAAAATAGGAAAAAGCAGGAAAACATATAAGGTGACATATTATCATTGACACTTTATAAATATGTGAGGATGGGACAGTAGAAGATTATAAGCTGTTTGGTAAGATAAAAAGTTCTAATTTCTTTGGTTGAAAATCCATTTTCATTGAATGCCCATTAAATCCAGTGTCTTTTTTTCTCCATAATGTATATGCTTTCTTCTCTCCTTATTCACGTTCCTTTCTCATTTTTCTCTTTTAAAACAACTTGTGCGGTTTTCTATTATTTGATTATTTATTTTTAGATTCCCAGTGGTTTCAACTTTCCTAGTTCCAACTCCTTCCCATTATTCTGCTTAGTGTGTCAGGCTGAAATTGTTCTTGTGGGGTCAGGGAATGTGTGCTACCAGGACAGAGTATCATGAACAGGTGCCAAGAAGTTTGAATGGTTGTTCCCATTCTGAACATGTTATGTGTATCTTGATTGTTCTTGTAGTCAGACACATTAAATGGCAGTGTGAAAGCAGGGATATAAATGGACCTTTTTTTTTTTTACTGAACCATTCACAATTTTGCCTATCAAGTTCAGCAGGATAGAATCATGCTTCGAAATAAACTTAGAATGATGTGGTGGGTAGGTCTGAAAGCCATAAGATTTCTTAAATTACAGAAATTGTTTTCTGGAACAATTGGTCAAGGACAAGGCCCTCTCACTGTTTCTGAATCAATAGGAATAAGAGCAATTTCATTTTTCTTAAGAGGCTCCTAAAGATAACCATACTATGTTATCATGTTCTACACTATACCAATAGTTTAGTTACAGATTTGCAGTGAATGGTTATTCTTTCTTCAACACCTTTAATCAGTTTAATTTTAAATTCTGTTTTCTGTGCTGTACTTCCCTCCATGTAGTTGTTTCTCTCCATATCTTTTTTGACTTAAATTAATCCTGGTCTTGCTTCAGCAGATCTGCTGTGAATGTGTACTGCACTGTGTATTTGACAACTTATCTGAAGACATGGCAGTATTAAAGCATAATATACTGAGATTTGAGTTAAATTTTAACTAGACTACTCCATTTCTAACTACAGCCTATACAGAGCATTTTTAGTTTTGGGAAAAAATATCTTGCATGTATTTTCTATTTCAACAGCTATGCTGTGACTGGAACTTGAACAATTTTATTTAAAATTTAACAAAGTATCCCTCTAGTGTTACACTAGAGATATTCTTTTATCTGTAATGTTGATAAACATAAAAATTAATGTTATGAGTTCTCTGGTTCTGCTTCAAGAAAGTTTGATTGTTAGGTTGATGTCTCACATCTGTGCAAAGAAAATAGTGTTTCACCACCTGCAACATCTCTGTAAGTAAGGGAAGAGATGTCTGCTTTTCTGTAGTAAGCAAAGATTCTGGAATTTCTTCACATTAACATAGCCTTTGTTCTTTTCTTCTCAAGCTCAACTTCTTGCTGTGCACATATAAATTTTATCTCCTCTTCTTTACTTAGTGCTACAATGCTCAGCCACAGTCTTCTGTGTGACAATCAATCAACTGGCTGTATACTCCACTCCCATAACAGAAATAAGGGTACTGAGGACCATATGACACTAACAAAACAATTCCAGCAGTCCTTCAAGCGTCACTATAGCTAAGTTTCTACATAGCTTTTGGACGCTGTATTCAGAGTGAGTGAATAAAGTTTGCTGCTGATGTTGACTCTTCCACATTAGAGGAAAGTACTATGCATGTTTGACATAATTCTAATAACAGAAAAGCTTATTCCTTCTTTTTGTTATTGAAAATCTTGTTTCTACTCTTTTGTTTGTGTGACAATTATAGAGCATATTTTATGTTTATCTTTAATTACTTTCAGAGGAAAGAGCTGAGCTATTTCTGCTGTTTCAGGTTTTGATACTAGAATGTTCAAGAAAACAAGGAACCAGGAGCAGAATAATTTACTTTATTCTGATTTACAGAATCCCAGCTTCCTTTTTTCAAAACTTATTACTTTTGCTTATGATTAAGTGTTCATTATTAAAGAAAACGTTTAAAATTGCTAAACCTAATTACAGAAACATTCTGCAAATATGCTTTAAGCATCAAAAAACTTTTCATTCATTCTGATATTCTTATATGGTTTATTCTTTTGATTTTAAAGAGTTTGTATTCAGTCCGTATGTATTATATCTTTTATCATCTTGCAACATATTTATTGTTATAAATAGTCTAAACATTGAGGAAATCAACTTGATTTATATACTGACTAATATCTAGTCTGTTCAAAAATGCCTTGATGAATGGCTTGCCTCATTATTCCTTCCCTCAAAACATTCATAAAAACTCCAAAAGACATCTTCAGCTGCACTATAGATCTTTAGCTGGGATTCCATCTTTCCAGACAGGAAAGTATAAGCCCATGTCTTAATGATCTCTACTTTTAATCGTTTCCCTGTACTGCTCAAACTACCTCTGTTGTTGTTGTTGTTTGTCCTGAGCTACCAGTTCTCCACTAAGCTGTGGTTCTTGGCAATAAGGGACAGAATTGCTGTGGTTTTGCAGTATAGTAGAAGGACGCACTTGATAGAGACAATGAATCCCTGATTTGTTTGGAAAGTGTTTATTTTGTCTTGTTTTACCTACTTTGGCACTAAAGTATGCAAGAGTACCTATTCTGTCACTGCAAGACTGAGATTTTACAGGTGTAAATCCATATGATTCTAGAAGTAATTCCAGAGTTTTATGCTCTACTATATAATCATAATTCTTAGGTAGTTGTCACAATGTCAATTGCTCTACCTGTTCTGTAGTCTTTCCAGAGTCACAGAGAAGTGCCTTAAATTTAAATTATATAGAAATATTTTTTAAAGACTATATCACATGATAGTACCACTTCAGATAGTGGGAAAAAAATGTCTCAGAATTCTTAGTGAAGGTTTACTGAAATCCCCCCTGTGCATTCTTTTATCTGAACATGAAATGTTCAAGGGTGGGTGCTGACTGGAAGCAACTGACCATGGACTTTACATGGACAGACAGTGAGATTGTATATATGTAGATATACACACACAAATTTATATGTATAAATGGATTGGTGTTGAGTTCTGTTTATTAAACACAGTTTTTGAAATAGGTTGCCATTGGTATAGCAAATCATATCACAAATTAAAATGCACAGAAATGAGAACACATTTTTTTCCATCTGGAAAAAAAAAGTATTTACAGACATGGCTTTTCTGCATGAGAAATCCATGACCTGAAAAATACACTTGTTCACATTGTGGTTATGAGGCTTAGAACAACACCTTTTAAGTAGCTAAAGAATATCCCACATCCTTTGAAAACAGAAATCCAATGGAATTTTCCTATGGGGGACATCTTGCAACCAGAGGTAGGAAATTAACAAATTAAACAAATCAGAAAAGACTCAAAAAGCCAGACCGCATGCTCTCTAACCATCAGTATAACTCTGAAAGCATATGCATATCTTAAAATATTTACGTACATATATATGTATTTACTATACTACCAAAAATGTTTCTATTGCATTAGTTCTTTTGGGTTAATAAAATGCAAATTTGGAGGAGAGGTGAAACCCATATGACATATCTGTCAAAATATTCATCACAAACAAAACTCTTTACACTTTTTAACAGTCAATGTTATTTTATGCACATATTTTGATGTCAGCATGATTATCTCTTTGTCATTCCTGGTTTGTAAGTACTCTTCTCGCTTAACTTGACAGCATTCATTCTCCTTTTCTAACTTTTTTAATGTATATGTCTTCAGAAAAGCTAGCATTCTGTTGTCAAATATATTTTTATTCTATTAAGTAAATCATCACTGACCTTTTCCAGATTGTTGGCAATGTCCCTCATTTGACATGATCAACACTATGCAATTTATTGATCACCTTTTATTTCATTACAGCATTTAAGTACTGTATAATAATTAAAGTGCAGCTTATAATATAAATATAATTTTTCTCCCACATTTTTATTCCTGATGCATATTTTTTTTTCCATTTTTGTTTTCCTACCTCAGTCTCTTAATTATTTTTAGGAATTAGGAAGACATTAATGAAAGAGATGAGGTACAAAACCAGTAATAAACAAATGCAATACCATGTATTAAAAAGAAAATGCAGGCAAACATTTTTTTAGCTCAGGCAAACACATTTTTGAGTTTTATTTGACAAAATGGCACAGCACAGCTTTAAGCAGTATGAGAGGAGTTCTGAAATGGCACCTACCTACTTATCCATTTGTAAAATTGACAGAACATGGATTTGTAGTATGCAGAGTTGACAATTTCCAACCAGATGTTGAAGCACTGATTTACATGACAGGAGTTGTGATCATTAGTTGCCATGCTTGAAAAGGATATGGACAGATTCAATGTGGTTTGGTGCAATCAGTCCTGAAATTAATGCATAAATGTAAAGACACTTTCATTATTGCCTACTTTGGGGGAAACAGTGGGTGCAGTATTGTCAGAGTTCAGACTGATAGATATTGATACAAATCATTTTTATATGATCTGCCTATTTATTAGAATTGCTTTTCTGCTCTCTATATGGAAGTTCATAATGCATTACGTTCTGAACTTCCCAATGTTCAGATTGCTGTTCTTATTGCAAGAACTAATGAAATGGATTCATTACTTTATTCTTAAAATATTCTGAATTATTTTAAGATATAATCTCTTTAATGATTTCATATATGCATTTGTTGTCCAGTTCATTTATTTTATTGTAGAAGGGAACACATTTTACATATTTCAAAGACAAAAAACTCAATAAATATTTTAAAATTACATGAGTACACAAACAGAAACAGGGAAAAGAGACTCAGAAAATACAAAGTCCAAAGCTGTTTTTAGCACTAGTGAAACTTGGGGTTGTTAATGACATGAGAAATACAGAGAAATTATGATTACAAGCAATTATTTGTTGGATAAGCATCTATGAAACAGAATCATTTTTTGGTGTAGTTTTAGATTTTCTTTCAAAATTATGTTTTGCAAAACAAGGTTCTCTCACTTTGAATCCAGAACTGCAAAGCCGAATGAAATAATAATTAATTGAAACATCTACTTTTGTATCTGTGGGGGATTGCCCTTTATGTATTTAACTTTGGAATTCAGCAGATGAAACTGGGAAAACCTGAGTGTTGAAAGAACATACTGTGAGTTGTCTGGACACAAAGATATTAAAATGATATTAACACTACTACAGTTATATTAATAATCTGATTAAAAAAGATTTATCAGTCTACAGCTGTGGTGTTTCTTCTGGGCTTCAGGCCACTGTCTCTTTAGAGAGTTAGACTTGTGGAGGAAAATAAGAAAATATATCCTTCACTGCTATTTTTTAAAACAGATCAAACTATTTTGAAGGTGAATGTAGGATTAGAAGACTGAAACCAGCAGCAGGAGGACAAAACACTAGTAAGATATAGAAATGCAAGTGTAAACCTGAGAACTTCATAAATCTTTGCTGTTTTCAGGAGTTTTCAGAAATCATGGAGATGAATGGGGAATTTATGTTTACCATCTATACTGTATGTCTAGAAGATGTTTGTTAAAATAACATGGAAATAATATTTGATAACATGGAAATTAAAATAGTTATTGAAGAGAGTAACTTTTTAAGTCTTTTTGTCTCCTCTTCCTTGCTCACAGCTTGCTTTATTTGTTGACTATTCCCACCTTCTTTGCAAACTACTCTTCTTTCCTTGCTTGTCCATGAGATTTTTACAGGACTTGTAACATTGCCTTTTCCATATACTCATCCACCTAGCTTTGCCTTCTTCAACAGATACTTAGTCCAATGCATTCTGCTCTGGAAAGTGTCATTAGGTTGAATGGGACTTCTGGAAGTCATGCAGTCCAGCCTTCTATTTGAAGAAGTTCAATGACAGTAGGTTATTAAAGACTGTATCCAGATGAGTTTTGAATAAATATCTCCAAGGGTTTCTCCAAGGAACAGGGGCTACCTGCTCCTGTAACTGACCAAATTCATAATAAAGAAAAAAACCCTTAAATGTATTCCAGGCATCCCAGGTTATAAATTGCACCTGTTTCCTATTCTTCTCCATACTTTCCAGCTAGGAAAACAGTATTCTGATCAATCCCTGATAAGCCTTCTGCTATTAAAACTGAAAAATGATAGTTGTCTCAGCCTATTCTCCTGTTTCACACACACCTAATTATCTTGATGGCCTTACATTAGACTTTCTATGGTATGTCACTGTCTTTGTTTTACTGAAGAGGTCAATACTGGACACAATATCCTAGATCTGGTTTCACAAGTATTGAAAGTGTGGTGAGGGTAGGGGGAAGTACTACTTCCCTTTATCTTCTGGCAACACTCTTGTTAATCCAGTCCAGGATGCTGTTGGTCTTCTTTGCTCCAAGGGCAAACTTCTGATTCATGTTCAACTTCTCACCAGGACCCCAAAGGTCTTTTCTGCAAAACTGCTTTTTATCCTGTACTAGATTATATCTGTCTAGGTGCAGGACTTTTCATTTACCTTTGCTGAACTTCATATGATTACTGTCAGCCCATTTTTCCAGGCTGTTGAGGTCCTCCTGAATAGCAGCCCTACCCTCCAGCAGAGCAATTAATACAGAATCTGTGCTAGGAGGTTCAAATGTAGAAAAAGGAATTTTCTACAGTCCATACTTCATAGTTTTTCTGTTCATTTTTCAGTGGTCTGATACCATTTGTTCATTTCTATCACCTTCTCCACCATAAAAGGCAATCCGTAAACAGAGATGCTGACACCTTTTCTGACTTGAGATCAGTCCTTTAAATAGAGAAACTGTTGGTGTAGCACATATGCATGTTCTTGGTTCAGTTTTACTGAAAAAAAAAAAAAAAGTTGTTATAGCCTAAAAAAGCAGACAAGCTTAAAATATGTAAGATAAAGACAATAGTGTAGTTGTTGAGACAGAAGTCAGCAGTAGCTCAAGGACTCAAGAAGACAAATACTTACCTGAAAGAGTATAAAACATAAAAAATCCCCTCAAAGAATGGGAGGTGGTGATTAATGTATTCCTAGCAACAAAGGAGGTTGACCTTTCCCCAACTGACCTATGGCTGCCTGGTCACAGAGATTCATTGGCTGTCTTATTGGACTTTGTGAGCAAATTAATGCTTGATATAGAAGGTATTAGATCCAGACACTTGTTCTTTGAGCATTAACCAATAAACAATTGTACTGTACTTTTAAGCCATGTCTATCTTACTTGCAGAGTCATTGTGTCTGGAAAAGGATAGCCAAGCAAAGAGACCCAGAGAGGGAGGATTACAGACCAGCATTACAAGAAGATTGTTGCAGACCATGTGAATGTTCAGTCTGAAGGTCTTTATGTGCTTCAGAAAGATAACAGAGATGAGAACATATGCTACATGACTGCATAAACCTATATCAAGAAGCTTCCCCAAGCAAGTAGTTTCCATCTCCTTCTCAGCCTAGTTTTCTTTTCTCCAGCAAGTGTGTATGAACAGCTGGTAATACCAGTCAATGCCTTGTCTCCTGCATGTCAAGGACAGAATGCAGCTCTCACCTTCCTGGCAGCTGAGAAGGCAGATAAAAAGTAAAAACCTAACTTCTGCAGCTTTAAATGTTTTCCTTTCGACTGGATGAAAAAAACCCAAACAAACAATGGAGAAGGCTGCCACTCGCTAAAGGTGTCTTTGGTCTTCAACAAACCATATTTCATCATTCTCAGCCTTCTATTGCAAATAGGAACAGTTTTGTCATCTTTCTTATTCCTCTTCTCTGGGGACATGAGAGCAAGGAGAGTCTTCTCATCTCTAACAAACTGTTTCCTCTACAAGCCAGAGATTACCTTAATTGTTTTCTTTCTGGTTCACTTCCTTTTGTACTTAGTACTTGGAAGAACACAGAACTGATTTTAAGCACTGTAAGGGAATATTGGAGCCACATTACTCATATAAATTATTTTATCTCTTGATTTATGTAATATGTGTGCCTGAAGTGGATGATATGTTTCAGTGAGATCACTATAAGAAAAAAAAAAAAAAAAGTTAAAATTAAGCATTAATAATTCATACATTTTTTAGACATTTGTTTCAGTTAAATAAAATAGAAATGTAGCCACATAAAAATCCATAGAGTTTTAAGCTGATTAGATCAATAAAGTATGATCTCATGAAGTATTTTATTATTCTTCTTTTCTGTGCTAACTTCGGAAAAGCAGCTCTGTACCTATTTTGTGTTGAACACTGCAAAACTGTTAGGCAGATTTATTGTAAGATCATTCAAAACATTCTATTTGTTCAAATGAACTTATTTGTCAAGATTTAGTACTATAGATAATTATAAAAAGTATAAAAAATTAAAATAAAGTTTTTCTCCAGATGGTGTAACTTAGATAAAATATCAGCATCAGCCTTCATAGTGTAATAAAAGGTTTCAACTTATTTTTCAAAATCTGCTGTAAAAAATGTTTCTAGAGATTACAGCTGCAGATGTTAATCTGGAGAAAATCATGTTACAATACATTTGAGTCTACAAAGACTTTGAAAAACTGGTTGAGAGGAAACCAATACTTAAAGAAATTGTTATATGTGTGCTACTTTTTTCAGTGATGATGAAACATGGCAAGTGTCTTTTAATGTGGGTTGGCAGAAAAGCAAGTCAAAGGAAATAAATAAGACTGAAAGCTTAAAAAGAAAAGGGAATTTAACAAAATCAATGTACTTACAGTCTGAACATTGCCATCTATTACCAGTGGCATCTTATTTTGCCAGCCCAGTAGGAAGAATTTAATCTTTAAACATAACTTGGGAGAACTTCAATATAAAGCTAACAAGATACACTTCTTCATGTCATCTTAATAAAATTCACATCAGCACCTCTAAATAATCTATATACAACTAGAAGGAAACATTGAAGTACATATTCTTTAAATTTAACATTATTATGAAGTTTGCAAAATTGGAGCAAGACTAGCTGTGGAGAAGCGTGCTCATTTGACTGAAAATAAGTTAATTTTCTTCATGCAGTTAGAAACCTTTCTTTTTCATAGCTAGCATGGTCATTATTTGTACTTAGTTTGAGAACAAGACATAACACCACAGCACAGAGTTAATGTTTTTAATTGCTCTGGTCTGAGAGCCAAGGACATAGTTTGTCATTTCCTTCCTGATTCTTCATTCCAATGAGAATTTAAAAAGCAACCGTGCCTATTTCCGTAAACTGATATTGCTGAATTGAAGTACAAAATAAGTAGATATTTTATGGGAATTTCAGAGATGTTATTCACATCCACAGACCAAAATCACTCACCTTAAAACTAAACAAATATTGATTTATTTTTTTTTTGGAAGTGATTTAACAGAATTTTAATATGTCTGAGTTACTAAATTTGTGTTATCATAGTTACATTTGAAGATATTAGGATTGTTACTGCCTATGGGAACATAGTATAATAATTCAAAAATCTCTCTATCATCTTGCTTTAATTTGAGGAGTACTAAATTCACAAAGATATTGCCTGTGTTATGGGAGATACATTTGGTAAAAGATGTATATTATCCACCTGTATCAGTATCTTCAAAGTATTTTTCCAGTAGGTCATAGCTTTCGACTGCTTCCATTTCATTTTGTGATACAGTAGTGATCATATAAGGTATTATATAAAACATATATTAACTCAGTAGATTCTTCCATCCAAAGCTGCCAATCTAGAATACTTTTTTCTATGGCTTATTACTGTTGTTACTGTTTTTACCTCTTTAGTCCCAATTCTATTATTTTCTAACTGTGGTTGTTTTGTTTTGTTTTGTTTTTTTTTTTTTTTTTCTTTTTTGCTATTTTCAGGCAGTTTTGCTCCCTAAAATGAATAAGATGTACTATACGCTCAGATCAATAAGTAATAAAATTTAGCAGGATTTATTCTTGATACAAAATAGCTGCCCCAAAACAGATTATGTATACAGTTTCTACAGAAATAGTAGAACAGACTTTGATTAACCGTTTCCCAAACTAATAATACTGCTAGCAGTTTTCTAGTATCTTGACTTATATTATACTTTTTTGTATGGATATGGATAAAATTCCTCAAACCAGCCTTTGGAATATCTAAAAAGCTTTGATCTCACTGATTGTAGTTATTTTATGCACAGTTACGTGACTGGCACATAGATAGGACTGGATAGATTAGTGTTCTCCTTCTGGCAAGAAACATAAATCTCAAGATCCTGAAATGCATACATTTTTGACAGGAAGACAGAGAGGATCTAGCACTTGTTTGTTCTGGTGCTTATTTAGCCTCATTGTTAAATTGTTAACTCCTCCCCTCTGGAAAGTCCTTAGGCATGACTTCATCCTATACTTATCACTTGTGTTTGGTTGTTTGAACAAGACAGTTTACCAGCTGACACTATATTGCATACCATTTGCATAGTTTGCACTTAACATTCTGCTTCACTCTGCAGAGACTTGACAAAAATAGTGTTACTCCAAATGGTGAACTAAATAATTTCCATGCTTAAATTTCAGTCACACTTCAGGCACACAAGAAGGCTCAAGTTAGCTCTTTTGATGAGAAAGGTTTGCAGCACATGCCTGCAGACTGCGAAAACCATAGACGTTGTGGCTGTCCAAATAATGACAGTTCTGTTTGTGTTTCCTTCTCTTTCTTTACTCCTCCACTCACCTTACCCCCCACAGACCTCATTTTCATGCCGCTCCACTGCTACCTCTGACCTGTTATAGCTGTGGACTTGAAATGGTATAATACACCATCTACTGAGAAGGGCCAGCCACAGAAAGGTTACATTTTTAATCCCATGAGTTTTCCCATCCAGTCCATTGCATGTCCACAGAAGGACCTGGAGTGACAAACTTGCAGAGAGTGTAGTGCAGGGCCAGAATCAGACAGGTATAAGCAATGTAAACTAACATTTCTTTTAAAAAATTGCTTTTGCTTTCTGGCAGCCTATTACCAGCACATTGGGGTGAGGCAGAAAGAAGGTGTCATGGTCTCCTTGGGAAACACAAGGTCCCAGAACCACAGCAGGGAAGCAGGAAACAGGGTTTTTCCTGGAAAGTGCAACTTTTACCATAACAGGCTACTACCTCATCCAATAATTCTCTTAGTAGAATTGTCAACACATCACAAATCATATGATGCTGTATTTGCTTTCTTGATGGAAGTCTAGGAATAAAGGTCTTCTTATGTATTTCAGATGAAATGCTGGTAGAAACATAACTATTTTTTCTTGTTTATTAAGTTCCTTACTTGTTCAGTTCTGGCTATCAGTATGTGGTTTCTTCAAACTGCCTAGGTTCTTATAAAGTATCTGGAAGCTTCTTACATAAAATATTAAGCAACTGGGATATCAGAGTGGCACCAAGAATTCTTCTCTGCCACAAAAATTTCATGGAAGAGGATCAATTACTATCAATCTGCTTAAGATTTCTCTAGAAGAGAATAAAACCAGAGAAAAGCACTTATCTTTATCAAATTTTATAACAAAATGTTGGAGCTGCTTTGACAATGAAATTAAGTTTGTTCTATAAATATTGATTGGTATTACTAATAGTTTATTATTTGCTTCTTTATTGATTGAGTCCTGCATTGGTTTTGCTGGGTGGATTTTTTCTTTTCTTGGTCTGAGGCAGTTATCAGACCACATTTACAGTTTTGTGGGAGAGTGGAAGACTCAGGCTGCTAATGTTAATTTCCTTCACCTGCCTTTCCAATAAGGTTGGGTACAAATTATATGTCGTCTTACATTAAAAAAAAAAATAAAATAAAAAAGAGAGAAAGAAAAAGAAAAAAATAAAAATGTTACCTAGGTAATTGAAATATTTTAGTTTTAGTCAAAGATTATTTTATTTTTATGGTATAAAGACTGTGTTTCTTTTCAGAATTTCGAACAGAAATTCTTATTAAATAGATCAACTCTGTCTACTAATAAACCTATATCACTAGTAACATTATGTTCTTTGCTAGGGTTTTTGGTTGGACTTTTTTCCTCAGAATCTAGACCTTATTAGTCCTGGGAGCCAAGATTTTTGTGCACTGTCTTCAGTTTCTTGTGTTAATTCTGTACTCTTAATAATATTGTGGTTTTACTCATTGTTTAATATTTTCCCATTTTATTTCTAATTCCTAACTTTCATACAAGTGAATTTTCCTTGAATTGATCCTGTTTCTGGAGAGAGGTTTGCTTATCTGTGGGCCTTGCTTGAACTCAATGGTAGTTCTTTTCTCTCAAAGATATCTCAAACCACACATATAAGAAATTCTTGCTTTCTCATTTAGTTTCTCAGGGGAAGTTATGTTAGTTATTATTCTGTTACTTGAACTCTTTAACATATAAGGAAGGTCATTCAGAAGTGTAATGAAAAATCATATGACATTATGCTTTCAGCATGCATTCTCACCTTTATTAGAAGGATTTATTTGTATGCAAGTTACAATTCCTTTGCCAGCTGAGCAAAGGTAAAGCTGTGTAAGCTCTCTAGTGTGGATGCAACTATACCATATGAAAATAACATACACTTGTACAGATTAGGCTTTATCTGCCTAGAAAAGGTTTCACAGAGTATCTTTCTTCCATTTTGACTACAGAAGTACAGGAAAAAAAAAAAAAAGTCATCTATTTGCTTTTCTTTAAGCTGAATCACATCTGAGGTGTACAATATAATACTGCCCTTTATCAGAATCATTTTATATTGTCAGGTTCCTGCACTGAACTCTGAATTTGTTCAGTGGATACAGTTGGATCTGTATCAGGTTTTAGGATGTATTGTCCAAGATCTAAAGAAATTCTGGAACAGACTACTAAAGCAAATATTTTTAACATATTATGATATTTAATTATTTCTTTACTATCTGAAGATAAAAACAATCCTTGGGATAATAGAAAAAAAGACAGAGTGAGCTTATTAATGTGATGTTGCAATAATTTCCACAAAATAATGTGAATATGCTATATGAACAGATGGCAGAATTTAATAATAATGACCTTTTACATACCTCACTAACACTTGCTCAGGACCTGTGTGAGCATGAGACTATTCTAGACAAAGTTATTAATGTCTTCGCCTAACATGAGGTGCAGACCTGGGGTATGGACAGGAGCTATCTGGTTTACACTCATTCTAAAGAAAAATAAAGAAAGTACAGCATTTTGGAGGAAGTAATTGAGGCTGAAAATGAAATAATCCTTCAAGATGTATTAGGTGTTCCTTACTTTGAATTCAAAGTTAGGGTAGTTTCAGATATTTAACTGTTACTGGTTGATCATTTCACAACAATGATTAGGTGCTTTCTTGTCTTCCACCTACTTCTAAAGTTGCAAACCTTTCTGCCCAATATGGATATTATAGCTATACACATCTTTATGATGTGTTAATTTGACTGCTAAGAGGACTCTTTGTAAAAATATTCTTATTGAGTCTCTTCAGAGGTTGAAGCTAGAGTGGGGTGTGCTATGCTAGTGGCATGTTAAAATGTAACATGTTAAAATAATACATGCCTGCCCCACTCATCTCTTGTTTGTTGGTTTTCTTTCCCTCTCTTCAGAAGTTAACACTTCGACAGCCCTCTGTTATGTGACATTCTAATCATGTTCCACTAAAGTGAGGAAAAATTCATTATTATTAAGTGTGTAAGACTATTTGGATTGTCTAGACAGAAACTTCTTGCAGAGCCATGTTACATGCTCATCTGTCAGCAAAGCAGAGGAGATCAAATTTAAAAGCAGTGAACCTCCTTGAGAGACCTGAGATAGATAACCTGTTTGCAAAGCTCTGCTGCAGCCAGAGCAGTTTGCTTGACCAAGCTGATGTGGTCTGTAGCAACCTTTAGTACTTTGGGTTCTGCACTGGTTAAGTCTTCTTTTCCACATGCTGATCAATATATGTATTTTTACTTTAAAATACTCATTGGGACCCCCCAGCATAAGAAGGACATGGACCTGTTGGAGTGAGTCCAGATGAGGGCCACAAAGATGGTCAGAGGGATGAAACACCTCTTCTATGAAGACAGGCTGAAAGAGTTCGAGTTGTTCAAACTGGAGAAGGTTCCTGGGACACCTTATAGCAGCCTTCCATACCTAAAGGGAGCCTAAAAGCAAGCTGGAGTGGGACTTTTTACAAGGGCGTGTAGTGATAGGACAAGGGGTAATAGCTTTAAACTGAAAGAGGGTAGATTTAGATTAGATACAAGAAGTTCTTTAGCATGTGGGTGGTAAGATACTGGCACAGATTACCCAGAGAAGGTGTGGAAGCCCCATCCCTGGAAGTATTTATGGCCAGGCTGGATGAGGCTTTGAGCAACCTGGGGTAGTGGAAGGTGTCCCTGCCTTTGGCAAGGGAGGTTGGAACTATCATAATTGATCTACACCTTTCCTTACCTGAAAAGTTTCCTCAGTGTTTCACAACTGAAATGAGAATGAGTTTTTTCTACCCTTTTTTGTACTTTAAGAATCTAGAGGTAAAAATGCTGTACAGCATTTTATGATGATTTATTGTTAACACACCACCAGAAAGCATTCTCTAATATGTAACTTCAACTTTTCCATTCTTATTTAAATCTTATTACTTCTGATAAATCCCTGTTTATCACCCTGAGTGATTCTTCTCCTGCCTTGGATTTACGCTTCCAAAATATTCAGACTGTTTCAGCAAAGAGTAAGCCATGGTATAATATACATATTCCAAAATTTTAATTGTGTATTTCTCTATCTATACTACAGTTTTTTGATAGTTTATGTTATCCAAAACATCTTTAGTTTCTGGGTCGGTTTTTAATAATAACAAACCTGCAAACCAGCATGCATTTCAGCTCTGCTTCCTCTTGAGTGATACAAAACCATATGGAAGTTAAATGGCTAATTTTATACTAGGTACAAAGAGAAGGACTATTAGGCTATTGTATAATGTGTCTCTTTTCTTTAAAAGCAACCAAAACAAATGGTGACTTTATTGTTTGTGTCTGTAATGTTAATTAAGTTCTATTACAAACACTTGTCCAACTCATTACCATGATCAGTCCAATAATTGTTACCATTTAATGGCTAAATTAGCATAGTACATGAAAACCAAACTCAGCAACTGAGATCCATTCATACCAGGCACTAGATGAACACAAGAAGACAGTCTTTTCAGCAAAGAGCACATAGTCTAAATAAGCCCAAATAACTAAGACAAGATGGCAAACAAGAAATTAATTAAAAACAAGATGGGTATTAGAAGGAAACAAGGAGACAGAGTAGTCAGCATGGTGGACAGCAGTTTCAAGTATGGAGAGTCCTGGGGTTTTCGTAAGACAGTTACTTGGTTTCTCTCATTAAGCATATGTTTCAAGTAATTTCCATTCAAATATTTGCTTTAAAAGGAATTTTGTGTTTCATTTTCTACATTTTTGACCTCTCTAGATGACATTGTATTAACTCTCTGTCTTAACTGATCTGTGCTTTGCTACTTTTCTGTACCTATGTATTTGATTTGTATTTGGTCATCTGTCTGTAGTATTCTACAAACATTGCAGATAACAGGATTACATATCGATAATATTTTACCCATAATGGAAATTTTAGAAAACATTTCAGAAACACTAGATACATGACAACATCTATATCTGAGTACTTGCCACTAAAGTTTTTTTTTTTTTTTAGTGTGGGTTTTTTGTTTTTTTTTTTTCCATTTTATGAAGGAAAGCAGATAATTGTTTCTTACAAAGGATGTACATAGGTAACCCTGGGTTCCAGCAATCTTTTCCTTCAGAAAGGAAGTTACATAGTGCTACATTCAATCACTGTGGCCTGAATGTAAATCTTCTGCTAAGGGAAGGTGTTACTTCAGCTTAGGGCTGTTGATGTAGCTCTTTTGTTAAAGAAAAAAAAATAAATAAACCAATGACACACACCCATGAGAAACAAACAAGCTGTTACTCTGTATTGCTGAGCCTACAACATCATCTCCACATATTTAGAGTCCAAAAAAAAAAAACTGCAGTTGTTGCAAGACCAACTATCTTCAGCTTTACATATATTTATATAAAAG